>NW_009954190.1:1945473-1980204 GCF_000747805.2 Chaetura pelagica | reverse complement strand
GTCACCCATTGCCCCAACACTTAGGGACAGCAGAGTTCCAATTTTTACCCTGTGACTGCAGAGTGTCCTTTCAGTGTCTGGTCCACACCACTTTGAACCAGCCCATTCACATCCCAGGACACCTTGAGTAACCCAGAGCAGCATGGTAGGTAGCTGTGCTGCTCTTAGACTGTCTCTGCAGGACAGCTGCAAGGAGCCTTCCTACTAGGAATATCCAGTTCTTTGTCAGGTTATTCAGCAGTACAGCATGAGTAGATTTTAGGATAACAGAAGAAATAGCTTGCTTAAATCATATCATTGAAGCATTGGAACAGCAATAAAAAAATTAAAACAAATTGTTAACATTAAAATTCACCCTGAAATTGTCTATTGACTGTCTCAGTGTCCCAACGGTTTTCCACCTCACTGCCTCTTAGATTAAGTTAGAATTTCCCATCCTTTCTTAAGATGAATCTTATTTTGCCTTGGTCATTTGAGATGCCTTTTGGCACCACTTTTACTTCCCAAAGGGTCAGCAAAAGTCATGGGGATCAAACTAGGGTCCTTTTATTCCTTAATGTTTTCTGCAACCCTTCTTGAAGAGTGTATTTCCATGTTTCTTGTGACTAGCCATGGGGATACCTCCAAGGAAGAATATATTTTTCTTCCACACATTTCTTTAAAACTGAATTAATATTTCTATTGAATACTTTAATTGGCATACTCATGGATTCAAGCTGCTTTTCTTTGCAACAGTCTTCTGTTAATAAATTTCTGAAAACTCCTGTTTCCTATTATGAGAAACAAGAAGTACCATCATCTGATGCAATTGTTAAGTATTTTCTCTCTGTGAGTATCACAAAAAGACTAAACACAAAGCTATTTAAAAAAAAAAAAAAAAAAAAAAGGAATAAGATGCTTAGCCTGAGTACTTCTCCCTTGCCCAACTTCTGGAGACTTCATCACAGCAGCCCCATGACAGAAGGAGCTGAAACCCCAAGGTGTCCAAGATTTTCACAGCAGGCTCTGTCAGTATTACATTTTGCAGAAAACAAATGCTTTTTATGTGAACTTTTGTTTAACCAAAACCCCAGATTTTTTGAAAATTCTTTCTAAATAGGAAAAATATTTCACAGCAGTTATAAACACAAAAGAATAAAATGCTTACCATTCCACCTCTCTTTTCCTCTCACAGTCTCATCTGTCACTTCACAGTTTTTTCTAGTGATAGGAGACACAATCTCATCTGCATGTGTTTATTTCTTTGGGTTTTTTTTTGGTTGGTTGGTTTTTGTTTTGGTTTCTTTGTTTGTTTTCTTCTCCTTAAAGGTTCTTTCTGTTAATATTTCAGCTTGAAGAGTGAAAGAAGGAGCAAAAGACTTCCCTTGTACTTCTTAAGTAACAGCCCATAATCATGTTTCCCTTGTAGCTACCCATCAGCTTTACACCTAGTTTAATCAGACGGTTGTTCTCCTTCCTCCTTCCATCACCTCCTCCTCCCATTTTATTAAAAACTAATGTAACAGTCACAATGGAATTATTATTTGCAGTTAATATATCTTGAAGGATACAGAGCTCAAATAACTATTTTAAAGACGTGTTGTAGCACTGGTATCTTTGTAAGCTCTTTGGAGGAAACAAGTTGCATTTGATCCTCTTACTTTCTTTATGTGGGAGTTTTCATTACTGAAGCCACTTGCCTTTTATGTTTCAGCATATGCTCTACAATATACATGTCCCCTAAGCCAAACAACCCTGCTGTATTTCCTCTCAAGAGGCAGGGATTCTGTCTGCAAGGTGTCCTTATTCTTTGTGCTGGTTCGTCATTTACTGGTTTAATAACTTTCTCTCACTGCTGGTTGCATTATTAATTCAGGGTTTTTTACCCACAGCAGAATAGGACTCTGCAAAGTAAATCTGTAGAGTACAGAAGACAGTGGGGATTAAGAAAAAAATTGAAAAATACTTTCTTTTCTTCACCAGCTTTTTAATTAGTTATGCAAGACGCATTTCTTTATTTAATTTGTTTATGTTCATGTAGATAAACAGAAGGAGAAAACAGTCTAATTCTCTAGACACTCTTGGTATAGTTTATGGAGAAAAAAAAGGATTCAGATCAGATTTTTTTTCATCAGCCAGTTAATACTTAACTGCTGTTTTAAAATATTTTTGACAAATGTAAAAGACCGAATTATTCTTTCCTTTGCAGGGGTCTTATTTTCCATCTCCTTGGTTTAGGTCATGCTAACAAGAGCCATTTGTTTCATTATTATTTTTCTTACCTGCGTGACAATTTTAATTTGAAGATGGATTTTTTTCCTTCCATTCAAATAAAAGTTTATAATCAATCTTTTATTTTGCCAGAGGTTGCATAACTCAATCTAATTAGTATTATTTCTGCTATCTGTGGCTGTATAGTCCTTTATGGTTTTCCTCAGCTCTATTTTTTTAAGTTTTGGCCATAGTAGTACAAAATAACAGTATCCTAAAAACTGTAATTTCTTGATAATGAAGGAAAACATCAGATTGACTCAATAAAATATCTTATAGCTCTTTTATTAGTTTTTTGTTTGTTTCATTGTTTATTTTTTTAAATAGAAATTGATAACACTTCTGAAATGAAAGCCATTTGCATTAAAACCAATCTTCTTGAGTAGAAATATATGACAAAATAGTCTCTCTTTAAACCTAGAAGTCTTTGTATGAAAGTGTCAAAAAATATGGAAGTGGGTGCTTCACATTGTTTTGCGGGTACATCCATACACAGAAAAAACACTAAATATTATTGTTGTTCTGCTGCAAGACTGAGACCCCTGTAAGGTGTCTAATGTCTTCACCTCATTTGGAGGCCAGCAGGAGTTGAGTCTATTACTAGTACTGAATTCTATTTACACTTGATTGCCATTGACTTAAGGTGTCCTTAAGTGTTTTTAGTTTAGAACTCTTCAGCAAAACTACTAAGCTAACTGTTGTTTATAAAGACAGCCTTAAAATTTTGACCTTATTGCCATTTTTTTTCACTAGTGTCTTCAGGTCTGCTTTCCAGAGGTGCAGATGGAAGAGAATGGTGCAGGCATTACATGCAGCTGCTCTTTGGTGGGGACGTTCTGCTGGAGCAGGGGGCTGACAGGAGGGCTTTGGACAAGTGGCACCATCAGCATCTTCCCGGTATACCTGCCAGCTCTGTGGTGGGTGGGACAGTCCACTGTTCTCCTTACTCTTTTTATCCTGCCTCCTGTCAAAAACAGAGGCAGATGTGAGGGCAAGAGACCATTTCTGCAACACAGGAGGTAACTCTCCTGTTGTTGGTGCTAGAAAGCCTCTCCTTACTCTGATTGCATGTTAAGGCAAAAATCCTCGTAAGAGGCATGAAGTTGCATTTATTGGCAAATTAAAATATTTTTATTAAATTCCCCCAAACTTTATAAAGAAGGGTCTGGGGAGGTCATAAACCATCTCACCAGGCTGAGCATGGCAACATCAGTGCCTCAATCCAGAGATCTGTCTTCAGCGTTACCTGCTGTGCTGCAAACCACTGTGCCCTCTGTGGATGTCCTCAGCTGTCACAGAGTCCTTGCTTCCACATTGCACATGAGAGCATCAGGCAGAACTGAGCCCAGTACAGAGCCCTCTAAAAACATTGCAGGATTTTCTTGAGTTTCAACATCAGCAGAAACAATGTTTCATCCAAAAATTGTTAGCAGCAACCTTTTAAGATGTTTATAGAGCTTGGTTTCTTGGTTATGACCACTAAAACAACATATTAAAATCTAACAAACATGCCTGAAGGCAGCAATCCTGCAACATCCCCTCTGTCAATGGGCACTGAGCATCCAGCTGGTCTCTGTGGTAATCTCAACTGTCTACCACCCAGGAGACTAATTTTCATTAACTCATTCTGATAAACAATAATAACCCATGGGCCAGTTTCCAAATTTGGACATTACAAATCAAGATCTTCAATTTGTTTTCAGGCAACAAAAACATGACTTGGATGCCAGACTACCAGCTTTAGACTCCACAGTGTTCAGTTTTTCTACAGGACATCACTTTTTAAGCGTTCATGATATTTGAAAGTTATGTTGGATTTTTCATAAATTGCTGTCACTTACTGGCGCTGTGATGGTCAAAACTCATCTTAAAAGCAACCTCATTAAATTATCTCTTTTAACAGGGACAAGGCAGGTCTGATACTTGTTACCTTTAGACTTTTGGCCTGTCAAATTGTATTTATTATAATTATCATACTGTTTTGAAGGCAGCTTCTGCCATTGCCACTCCCCTTAGCTGGTAACACCAGCAGCTTGGGACAGGGGAGAACAACAAAAGATAGGCCGTTTCCTCTACTTTCCTTACCACTTCATTGGTTACTTAAGTTTATATCTATTTTCTAGTTTCATATTACTCAGCAAAGTGCATGTGCACATGTTTATTCCTAAACACTATTTCAATTGGTAAGACTTTAAGATGTGCCTAAGTACTTTGTTCAGCCAAAGAAACTCAATTCGTAGTTACTTTTCTTTACCTCGTCTGTCCAGACACACACATACATGTACACAGAGAAATGGAGATGCTTTGGGGAAATACCATTGTCAGACTGACCCATTTTCCCAAGAACATGGGAAAGAATCTGATGTAGAGGAGAGCAGGACACTACAAAGTGGACTGGAGTCTCAAAAGCCACAAGCAAGCACATGGTCAGGATAGCCACTTTAACAAAGTGGTCTTTGGAAGAGTAAGGCAGGAAACATATTCCTATAAAAGCACAAAAAATAATGAGGTAAGAAAATACATAGGCTTCAGGACATTTATTGGAATATAATAAAGTTCAGGACATCCAGCAGAGACCATCTAGAACAAGTGATAATAAAGATTCAGTCCTGCTTTTCCAAGAGGAATTATGGCCCAATGAGGAGAGGAAATAAAGCCAGGCAAAGTAAAGAAAGAGATTAAGTAAGGTGGCTGGAGATTAAATTAATTCAATATAATGCTAGGACAGCCTTTCCATGAGGCTCCCTGGTGAAGGCAATGTTAGGTAGTTGGAAAGTATAACCTTCAAGGAACAACTGCAAGAAAAACAACGAGCATTCTCCTTTAGGAATCATTTTACCCTAAGGGATAACCCATTTCTCTGGCACAAGAAAATGGAATCTGTACCTAGTTCTACCAGCCAGAGGAGACTTAGAATATTACCTGTCAAATATTTATCTGGCTAACAGAATAAAAAGAACTGAAAAGATTCAAAGGCCAATTCAGATTATTAAGTTATTTTAACCTATAATGATAAGCCAAGACTTTGAAACTGTTTCACTAATTCTCTCCAGAGAGGCTTGGTCATTCACTTTCTCCAAGTGCAATATTTTTCAGAGGTCAAAGCACAGAAAGTGTCTGACCAGGACTGTGAGATTCATCTGATGAAAATATGTAACCAGCAGCAATATTTAGCCTTCAACCTTCAGCTGGCTGTAGCATAGTGAATAGGATCAGCTGGTCAATTTTGCTGTTGGTAAAAACTGAGAAACGTTTTTATAATGCCTACCATGTGACTCTAGACATAAGTTGTAGATGTGCAGCTGTAAGACTATTCAAGTTGCATTAAAGGAACATTTCTAAAATATTGTGTCAGCTTTAGTTTTTGCTTCTTAATAGCAGAAAAAGCCTTGAATTTGCCTGGAAGAATCTCCTTGCACACCTGGAAAACTTGAGTTTGCAGAGCGTTATTTTAATGTTACTGACTAACTGAAATTCAATGCAGGTTGTATTATGGTTCAGGTAACCCAAGCACATAGAATCATATAATTACAGAGTAATTTGGGCTGAAAAGGGCCTAAGGACACCTCTAGCCCAACTTCATGCTCACTGCAGGCATAGCCACAAGGTCAGACCAGGTTACTTCAGGCTGTACCCACAGTGGAGGCTTCGAAACCTCCAGGGACAGAAATTGCACAGAGTCCGTGGGCAGCTTGCTCAGTTGTCTTCATGGGGAAACATTTTTTGTGTCCAGTTTCACTTTATGTCCATGGCCTCTCAGCTTCCAGACATGCACTGCTAGGAAGAGCCTTGTTCCATCTCCTTGCTACCTCAAGGATGCTGTGGGTGAAATTGTTGTGGGTGTCTACTATAGACCACCAAACCAGGAAGAAGATGTTGATGAGGCCTTCTACAGACAGCTGGAAGTAGCCTCTGGATCACATGCCTTAGTGCTTATGGGTGACTCACGCTGATATTTGTTGGAAAGGCCACACAGCCAGACACACTCAGTCCAGAAGGGTCTTGCATTGCATCAATGGTAACTTCCTGGTGCAGGTGGTGGAAGAGCCAACAAAGACAGGTGTGCTGCTAGTTCTTGTATTAACAAATAAAGAAGGTCTAGTTGGGGAACGTTAAGGCTGGGGACAGCCTTGGAGACAGTGATCATGACATAGCAGAGTTTAGTATTTTACAAGAAAGAAGCAGGGCAATAGGTAGGATTGCAACCCTGTATTTCTAGAGGGCTAATTTTGTACTCTTCAAAAATCCACTGGGCTAAGACTCTCGAAGGTAAGGAGGAGCATGACAGCTGGTTAATATTCAAATGTCTCTTCCTCCAAGCTGAAGATACGTACATTCCTTTGGGTAAAAAACCAAGTAGAGACAGAAGGAGACCTGCGTGAATGAGCAAGGAGCTCCTAAACAAAGTCACGTGGAAGAAAAAAGTTCACAGTTTGTGGAAGAAGGGATTTGTCACTTGCGAGAACTACAGGAATGTTGTCAGGCTATGTAGGAAGTCAACAAGGAAGGCCAAAGGCCTCTTAGAACTAAATCTGGCAAAGGAAATAAAAAAGAACAAGAAGGGCTTCTCCAAATGTATCAGTGGTAAAAAGAAGAATAGGGAAGATGTGGGCCCACTGACGAATGAGGTAGTGTACAGGTGGGAGCCCTGGCAACAGAAGATTCAGAGAAGGCAGAGCTACTGACACTTTCTTTACTTCAGTCTTTACTCCTAAGACGAGCCCTCATGATCCTGGATGTAAGAGAGAAAGCCTGGAGGAAGAAAGACAATGAGGATTGGGTTAGAGATCAGATAGGTAAATTGAATGTATACAAATCCATGGGCCCTGATGGGGTGCACCCAAGAGTGTTGAGAGAGCTGGCTGATGCTGTTGCCCTATCACTTTCCATCATTTTTGAAAGATCATGGCAAGCAGGAGAGGTGCCTGAGGACTGGAGGAATGCCAGTGGCACTCCAGTCTTCAAAAAGGGCAAGAAGGATGATCCAGGAAACTACAGGCCAGTCAGCCTCACCTCCATCCCTGGAAAAAATATGGAGCAGCTCATGCTGGAGGTCATCTCTAAGCACATGGAAGAGAAGAACATTATGAGGAGTAGCCAGCAAAGACTTACCAAGGGGAAACCATGTTTGACTAATCTGATAGCCTTCTATGATGTTGTGACTGAATGGGTAGATGCAGGGAGACCAGTGGTTGTTATCTGCCTTGACATTTGTAAGGCTTTTGACACAGTGTCCCATAACATCCTTTTGAGCAAGCTTAGGACATGTATGGTAGAACAGTGGACAGTGAGATGAACTGAGAACTGGCTAAACAATAGAGCCCAGAGGGTAACGATCAACAGTGCAAAGTCCAGCAGGAGACCTGTAACTAGTGGAGTTATCCCAGGATCAGTGCTGAGTCCAGTCCTGTTCAACATCTTCCTCAACGACCTGGATGAGAGGACAGAGTGGGAGGATTGACTGATTCACTGGAAGGCTGTGCAGCCATTCAGCAAGATTTGGACAGACTCGAGAGCTGGCCAAAGAGGAACCTAATGAGGTTCAACAAAAATAAGTGTAGAGTCCTGCACCTGGGAAGGAAAAACAAAATGCATCAGTACAGATTAGGAGCTGATCAGCTAGAAGGTAGTTCTGTGGAGAAGGACCTTGGGGTCCTGATGGACAACAAGTTACCTGTGGGACAGCGATGTGCCCTTGTGGGCAAGAAGGTCAATGGTATCCTGGGGTGCATTAAGAAGATCATGCCCAGCAGGTTGAAGGAGGGTCTCCTTCCCCTCTACTCTGCCCTAGTGAGACCCCATCTGCAGAACTGTGCTCTGGACTGGGCTCCCCAGTTCAGGAGGGACAGGGATTTACTTGAGAGAGTCCAATGAAGGGCTACAAGGATGATTAAAGGACTGGAGCATCTGTCTTACAAGGAACGGCTGAGAGACCTGGGACTGTTTAACCTAGAAAAGGGCAGACTGAGAGGAAATCTTTATTAATGTATATAAATATCTGAAGGGTGGGTATCAAGAAGGAGGGGCCAATCTCTTTTCAGTCATGCCCTGTGATAGGACAAGGCAATGGATGCAAACTAGAACCAAGGTATTTCCACCCCAATCTGAGGAAAAACTGGGTTTCTGTAGGGATGACAGAGCGCTGGAACAGGCTGCCCAAAGAGGTTGTGGAGTCTCCTTCTCTGGAGACTTTCAAGACCCCTCTGGATGCATTTCTGTGTGACCTGCCCTAGGTGGTCCTTCTCTGAAAGGGATGATCTCCAGAGGTCTTTCAACCCCTGACATTCTATGATTCTATGACTTCAATGGGGTCCACACAAAGCCTTTCCCTCTTCAGGTGAACAAGCTTCTGAGTAAAGAAAATAATCACTTTCCGTGATTTTCTGACTGTGCTTCTACTGACAAAGCCTAGAGAGCTGCTGGCCTTTATTGCTGCCAGAGCGCACTGCTGGCCTCTTCTCAGCTTTCTGCCCACCAGCACCCACAGGAACTCCTCCACAGAGCTGCTCACCAGCTATAATATAAGGCACATACAACCAAAGATCACACAGGCTTCTCCAACCCAATGTTGAACACAGAGCTGAAGAGGTAACAAGCACTATTTATTTCCTTCCTGAGCTACTGGATGAATATTCCTACTTGGAATTAATGATTTGGGCAAACGTTGCTCTCCTAGATAGTGCTTCAGGAACTGCCACTGTGATATCTGGGTGAAGATTTCATAGGGTGTAGATGCTGATCTGTTTTATACACTAAAGAGTTAAGGATTAAATAAAAATATCAGCACTCAAGAGTGTATCACTTGGGACCTAGATCAGTGATTTTTAGATCTTTTTCAGTTTGAAGATCCCCTTTTTTTTTTTTTTTTTTTGCCCAGGAGCAGAGGAAACACTGATTAAGGAATTTAAATCCACTGACAGTGGATTTCGTTTTCTTAGCCTTGACTCACAGACTCCAAGTGTTTAAGGACCACTCTTTGAAATCCTGCAGTAGGTAGCTCAGCAAGCAAGCACTCACCTAAAGTAAGTAAGTCAGGAAGCAGCTGGACATAAAGACAGAGGTGACAGATGATGTGGGCTCATCTATTTTTTGTGTGTTTCTTGACCAGAGAATTCAAATATGAGCTGTTAGAGTTGGATCTCTAGTCTTATTTATAAAACCTGACAACACTCTGCAGAGAATAAAATATACTTCAGTGCTGGATCCAAGTATCAAATGAATATGGGGATGGAAATGGGATGTGCAAATGCATCTGTAAACATAATCCATTCACAACATTAATGCAGGGAGAAGAAGGCTACAGTTCTCTCTTGCCCCTTTGTCTGTCTGAAATCTGTTCCCAGCCAGCTTTTTCTCTGTTTTGGAAGATAAGCACCTCCTGAAAGATAAAACCTGAAGGAAATTTTTTCCCAAAAGCAGAGAGAGAGAAAAAAAAACAACAAAAACCACAAAAGCCGAAACCTCCTTTCTGACAAAAAATAGGAAACTTTGGGTGAAACACTGACATCTCAAAACAATGAAAAAAAAATTTGAATCAATCAAAATATCATCATTGCTTCTTTTTTTTTTCCACTTTTTTATCTCTAAGGTTTTTTTACTTGGTTGCTCTAGTGAACAATCCAAAAGAAATAATTTATTTCTGTAAGACAAAATAGAATTTATTTTTTTTTACAATTGCAGAAAAGGAACATTTCAACAACTGCAAACTTCTTGCTATTTCAGGGCCTCAGACTCTGGCCCTTACATGGTTTTGAAATCTTTTTTTCAGCTTTGTACACCAGTCAGAAACAAAATGAGATGACAAAGGACAAAGGACAAAATGAGATGAGTAAATAATTGTGGTAGGATTGACTGCACCAAAAGTGAAACACCCTCCTCTCTGCTGGTCACCTGGGTCTCCTTCCATTGTTACTTTACAGCAAAACATGGTACCTAGGGCATCCATTCACACTAAGATCCCTACCTAAAAGACATGAGATGAATCACATTCTAAAACCACTGGTTTCTCTCAATGGCTATAAAAAATTAAATTAAATTAATCTTCCCTCCACAACTACAGATAGTAACTAGTTGTTACGAGCACTAATAACAGCAGAGGGTTTTCAGATGGAGCATCCACGTAAGACTGCTATGGCATCCAAATTTACAAGGAGCTATTTACTGTGAAATGTATTCCCTTGAACATCCTGATAATACTGACCCCAGAAACTGAACGTAAAGGATTCTAAATGCATAAGGTATTAAAAAGCCATAAGCTGGCTTATATTTGAATTTCAAGATGTGCTCCACAGAGAATCTTCAAAGTCATATGGTGAAAATTATGCAAGATTTCAAATTACTTACAAGGAAAGATTATGGGACTCTGATTGCTTAATGAAAGTGCTTATACCTAAAGAGAACATGTTAGCATGAAAGCTAATGTAGGAATGTCATACAGAAAAAAAAAAAAAAAATGGTTATGGGATGTTGGAAATCCTTTGGGAAAAGAAACAAGTGAGTGTGCTTATTAGAATTGGTACAGACTTCCTAGGTCATGAGATTTATTCCCCTGCCATCTCAGTCAGCTACGTCAGAGGAACATCTAACTCATACTAAAGAAAAGCAAATTCCCTGCCAATTAAAAGAGCATCTCAAATTCCCACCTGTCTAACAAAAAGAAATCTTTTGTTTATTTCTACATTCAGTTTACCTATGGCTGTCATGTTCCCCTGCATTCTTCTGAAACTTTATTTTTTGTCTTATTTTTAAGCTAAATGATGATTACCCTTGATTTTCCTGGGTATAGCTATCATGCCTGTTGTTTCACGTGCCATTTGTATTCTGAATTATGGACATATTGTGCATATAACCCCATGTTTCCATTTTGATTGCATAGCCACTTGTATCAAATGATCAGCAACTAGAAATTCAGATATATATGCACTTTTAATTAATAACTGCATTCTAATCCATATCCATCAATACCATGTTGCTGTCATATGTCAGGTCTCTTCCTTTTTTTTTTTTTTTTTTTTTTGTTTTATATCCTTGAAAGATCTGTCTGACTCAGCTTGATTTTTGTCAGGCTTCATTTTCCCTATATGCTTCCTTGTCTCTGAGAAAAAAACCTGCTTTATAGTATCACAGACAAAAATGCCTAACCAAGGACCTCAGGCCATCAACTCCAGACATGCTTCTTAAAAGCTGTATGTTCTAACAGAAACAGAATAACGGTTTCTAAAAGCATTCAAGAAGAATTTCCTTTCATTGCAATGCAAAACAAAAATTTATTAAAAAGCTTCTGATTACTAAAATATTATTGTCTTCTCACCCACAAAACTTGTAAAAATAGAGGAATTTAAACCCAAAAGTCTATATTTTGACAGCTAGAAATAAATACATTTCAAAGTAAAACTAACTTGAGAAGAAATCACAGGATGCATTTAAGGAAAGACCTGTGGTGGAGAGGGACAAATGTCCAATGGAATTCTGACTGGTGAAGCACTCAGAGCATCATGATCTAAGAGGTGCACCTCACCTCTGTATGTGAGCAGGTCAGAAATTAATGAGAATTTTTTCACACATTCCATTTCATGAGGTTAAAGAAATTTTCCACAGGAAAATTGTGGAAATATTATTTCATGTTTCTGAGAGGTTTTTTTAAGTAAAGCAAGAATAATTTTTCTCCAATCAAGTAATAATATTTCCTAAGTCTTTCTTTGTTTTATTTAAATTAATTTCTATTTTAATAATATGTATTCTAATATAAGCATTATATCACAGTCCATACACACACGTGATATTTATTGCAACATTCCAAGTCACTGAAACTAGTTTTATCTGACTGAAATGAAATTGTACATACATATTTTGTATGACTTATTTTAAAGTTTTCTTTCCTTTACTGTTATCTTTGTTCCAGTTGAGAATGAAAATAAGTTCAGAAATGCCAGAATTTCCCCTCTGAGATAAAGTCTTGTTTTCAAACATCTCTTCAATTACTAGCAGTCTAGAAGAAACCTGCAGTTTCTCAAGCCAAGAAAAATTATCAGAAGCACCATTTTGATGGGTATTTAACAAATACAAGGATTGAGTCAGGTTGTAATCAACACAGTTCTTCCATGAAGTCCTTTCACATTCAATAATATTTGTACAATTAAGTAATACAATTGTAAAAAAAAGACACTAAAACATAAATTAACTGCTTAGGATTCAATTTTGCTGAAAGACATCAAAATCATTCCTGTTGCCTTCAACAGAAATTGCATGTAGATAACTGAGGAAAGACTCCAGATATTAAGAAGAACCATAAACACACAAAAAACCCTCAAGATTGTTAATGGATACTTGTATTAATGTTGGTAATTGTCTGCAAACAACTCAAGGATTATTTAGCACAATAGATATACTGCTCTATATGTGTGGGTAATTGAGATCCAACAATGTTGCTTGATAATTCTATCAGGATTTGTGATGAGGAAGCCTCAGCAAAATTTTGATCTTAGAATCATGGCATGGCTTGGATTGGAAGGGACCTAAAATATTATGTAATTGTGACCCACCTGCCATGGACAGGGACCGCCCCCCCCTCCCCATTATACCAGGTTGCTTAGAGCCCCATCTAACCTGGCCTTGAACACTTCCAGGGAGGGGACATCCACAATTTCCCTGTGCAACCTTTTCCAGTGCCTCACCAACTCCACACAAAATAATTTCTTCCTCATATCTAACCTAAATATAAACTCTTCCAATTTAAAGTCGTTACCCCTTGTTCTGTCCTTAAATGCCCTTGTAAGAAGTCCCCCCTAGCTTTCCTGTAGGCCCCCTTTAGGTACTGGAAGGCCACTATAAAGCCTTCCCAGAGCCTTCTGATCTCCACACTGAAAAAACCCAACTCTCTCAGCCTGTCTTCATAGGAGAGGTGCTCCAGCCCTCTGATCATCTCTGTGGCCCTTCTCCAGAGTCTCTCCATGTCCTTCTTGTGTTGAGGGCTCCAGAACTGGACACAGTACTCCAGGTGGGGTTAAGTGTCAGTTCAGGCGCTCTGAAAGCAAAGTAGTTTTCATCATCTCTCGAAGTATCTGTGTGTACAGAAGTTAGGCTTGAAATCATACAGTTCCTCCTCCTCCTTCTGAGAAACAGGAAAGCAGGTCAGAAACATGATGAAGACTGTCTCTCTTTCTTTTGTTTATATTTTGACTCCACTGAAAACCAAAAGTCTCATTTCCACTGGTTTAGGAGCAGGAGGATTACAATACAATTAACTTTGAACACAAAATAGGTTTGTGGTCATCTGGAATGGTATTTTACCACTGCTGATCAATTTTAAATATGAGATATGGGAGGAAAATGAAAATAGGAGAAAGAGGATTGGAGTGGGCTTGTCACAGAAGAGAATAAAGAGTTTGGCTTTGCTTTTCTTTGAAAATGAAATGAACACCATAATCAGCACACAAAATATTTTTAAAAGTTAGAACTGATAAAAATTATTTAATAAAAACATACTGCCAAAATTAATGGCCTTTGGGGTTCAATTCTATACATAAGCACCTGGACTGCCAAAAGTACCCCAAGGCTTCTGAGACATGCACACAAGGCTGGCTGATATGACCAGACACCTGCAGGTGGTCCAGGCCCTCCTTCGGAAGCAGCTAGAGGCCAGACACAATAAGGGTGTCTTGGATTGCACCAGGGGCCTGGTACTTGGGTAACTGTCCAGCTCTGACTGATCTAGGACAATCTGGATCAAGGACAGTTCTTCCTTGTCTTCCATCTGTACAGATATGTCCTCTGGCTAGCTATTTTGACCTCATGCTTTTCCCAGGAATTCCTCTAGAGCCATACTATTCTGAAAGACGCTCAAGTGCGTTTTAAGTGAACAAATGTATTTTAGCTGCTTTCTTCCCTTGATTCATGTATCCGACCCTGAACACCATCATAAGCAAACATACCCATTGTCCTCTGTTCTATATAGGTATTAGCTAGGCAAAACTCAATTAGCACTACAACAAAGTTCTAAGTTGGATATAATTTTCCTAACTAAACTAGTGAGTTGATTCCCACCGTCATTTTTCCTGCCATTGCATTACCTATGTCACTCTTTAATGGTTTTAATAAATTAGAAAAGCCTGGAAGTTCTTTGAATGATACACATTTCAGTAACACAAAATGAAATTAGGGAGCTATGATTAGATAATTTTCCTAGTTTCATTGTTTGAATTTCTTGATAAAGAATGGTTGCCTATATGGTTCAATACTGATCTGATATAATGACCAAAATTAACATTGCATTAAGAATGCTGAATTTATGAACTACAAAATTAGATTCATTCTCAGTTATTAGTTGTGGTTACAAACCATGCTGACTGAGCATTTCTCAGGGTGTTTCAACAGAGCATTGAATAAATACATCATTCTTTACATACCAACTCTGACTATTTCGAATGATTGTGTATAGCCACCAGCACATGTCCTTCAAAAGAAAAAGATCAGCAAAACTCTAGGAAAATATATGCACCGTTTTAATAGGATGAGAGTCAGTCTCTTCTGTCCTGTTGAAATCTGATGTAGAAGTAGTTTTTGTGCAATTTTGTCTGATATAATTTCAACCAAGTCATCAGAAGTAACTTTGGACAACTCTTTACATTTTGGAGAAGGTGAAAACATTATTTAAGCAAAGTAAATAAATCTCTTTGCATATCAAACATAGACCTGATTTTAATGAAATCACCTTTCAACTTCAAGCCTCATTGTGGTCTGGTTTTAAATGCAAAAGAATATATTAAGTATCTTGTGAGACTGAGACCCATCATAATCTTTTAACTCTGTATCAGCCACACATTATGTAAGCTCCAGAGGCAGAGTTTCACAATAGCACATTCAGGTGCCAGCAGAGCTTTGCCACTGAAAGAGAGAGTGCATATCATGAACATCAAACTGAATTGTCCTCCTTTGTATATTAGGCAATGCAGCACCTCTGCAGTTGGTGTGCTTGAGTAACAATTTCCCTCTAAATTTGGACAATGGCAACCAGATAAATATTATGATGGATGCACTGGAATGGCTTCACCAGCTGCATTCCTGAGTGTTTGGGACAAAATGAAAGCACAGACCAGTCAAAAGAATGTCAGAGACATTTCATCTCTGACAGCTGCTGGCTGACTAGACAGGTTTTTTGAAAAGGGGTGGCCTTGACCTTCTCTGAGTCTCCTGTCAAAATAACTGATTGGTTTTCTTATAGACTGTCCATCACATTTAACCCAGCAGGATGCAGGAGAATCTAAGGTAGGGAGCCAGTTGGAACAAATGTGCAGTTTGGAAAAAAGGGCATGAAATTGAGGGTTTTAGGGCAGTAATCTAACAGTCAGCAGTTCCCAGGAACCTCTTATCTTGGCAAGCTGTGAAGAATTTAGTTTCTCATTTGTTTTAGCCTTCCAAAGACATCTTGTTGGCAGAAAGAACTCAAGGATGAGGCTGCCAGGTCCATATCATAACTGGGTAGTTTTCAGCTATGAACATCACAGCTCAGTATAATACAATGTCTTCTGACCATGCAGGCTGTATTTCACTGAAGGCTTTTACTGAAACAGAAGATTTTCTGTTAGATCAATTTGGACTTGCTTTGCCCTCTTGTCCCAGAAGTAAATGAAACAGCTGCAGTAAAGGAAGTGTTTTGCTCACTCAGCTTGTTATGAACACATTTTTTGGCACACTTTGTTGTTTTGTCCTTATTTGCCAAATTCAAAGTGTTTTGAAACTGTTATACTCTTCATGTTTTTCTGCAACTTTTTCCACTTACTTTTTTTTACACAATACAAAAAGAATATTACTGCAGACATAAAGAACCTATAACATGACTTTCAGATTCTCTATAATATCAGTCTGACCTGACCTCATACAAACAAAGGCCACATTATTAAAAGAGAAATTTAATTCACTAAGATTGTAAATTTTACAGACCTTTTAAAGAAATCTGATTAGCACAGTAAAAAATACCTGTTTTCTTGAGAAGCAGAGATCATTTTGAGGAGCATAAAAAACAACTGTATGTAAGTCACAGCTTTACTGTTTCATATATACGCTTGTTACCTTCAACTTCTAAAGCTGACTGTTTTGAATCTCAGAGCCTGGAGGTAAAAGATAAGGTCTGGAAAGAGGAAGACTTTCCCCTGGTAGAGGAGGACCAGGTTAGAGGCCACTTAGGCAAACTGGACATCCATAAAATTCCATGAGCCCTGATGAGAAGCATTCTGAGATGTTATTGTTAGGCTACTCTCCATCGTCTTTGAGATGTCATGGAGAACAGAATTGGTGCCTGAGGACTGGAGGAGGGTCCATGTCACTCCAGTCTTCAATAAGGGCAAGAAGGAAGGAAGAGGGAGCTACAAGCTGGTTAGTCTTACCTCTGTCCCTGGTAAGGTGTTGGAAGAAATTGTTCTGGACGTCGTCTCAAAACATGTAAAAGCAAAGAAAGTAATTGGGAGAAGTCAGCATGGATTCACTAATGGAAGATTGTGCTTGATGGATCTGAATGCCTTCTATGATGTCATAACTGCCTGTCCAGATGAGGGGAGAGCAGTGGATGTTATCTGCCTTGACTTCAGCAAGGCTTTTGACACCGTCTCCCATAACATTCTCATTAGAAGACTCAGGAAGTGTGGGCTAGATGAGTGGACAGTGAGGTGGATTGAGAGTTGGCACACTGCCAGATGACAGAACTCAGAGAGTTGTGATTAATGGAGCAGGCTTGAGTTGGAAACCTGTACCCAGCGGTGTCCCACAGGGGTTATACTTGGACCAGTCTTCTTCAACATATTCATCTGTGCTGCCAGTGTGACCTGGACAGGCTGGAGAGGTGGGCGGAGAAGAACCTAATGAGGTCCAAACAGGGCAAGTGTAGGGTCCTGAACTTGGGAAGGAAGAACCCCATGCACCAACAGAAGTTAGGGGTGGACCTGCTGGAAAGCAGTTTTGAGGAGAAGGATCCAGGGGTCCTGGTAGATAGTAAATTACCCATGAGCCAGCAATGTGCCCTTGCTGCCAAGAAGTCCAATTGAGTGCTGGGCTGCATAAGGAAGAGTGTGACCAGTAGGTCAACAGAGGTCATCCTCCCCTTCTACTCTGCCGTTGTGAGGCCACATCTGGAATATTGCATGCAGTTCTGGGCTCCCCAGTTCAAGAGAGACAGGGAACTACTAGAGACAGTCCAACAGAGGGCAACAAAGATAATTGGGGGATTGGAACATCTGTCTTATGAGGAAAGGTTAAAGGAGCTGGGACTCTTTAGCCTGAAGAAGAGAAGGCTGAGGGGAAACCTTATTAATGCCTTTAAGTATCTAAAGGGTGGGTGCAAGGAAGATGGAGCCAGACTCATTTCAGTGCTGCCCAGTGACAGGATAAGGGGCAGTGGGCACAAGCGGGAACATTGGAAGTTCCATTTAAATATGAGAAAAAACTTCTTTACAGTGAAGATGACAGAGCACTGGAACAGGCTGCCGAGGGAGGTTGTGGAGTCTCCTCCTCTGGAGATGTTCAAGATCCACCTGGATGCTAGGTGATCCTGCTTTAGAGAGGGAGTTGGACTAGATGATCTCTAGAGGTCTCTTCCAACTTTAAAAATTCTGTGATACTTTGAAATAAAAACATGTTACAGTCCTTACTATGTGTTTTATTATACATCACATTGTGTAACAAGGAAATTGCTGTACAGAATAATTTTCACAATTCCCACACATCCTTCTGTATATGTACATCAAATCTTTGTAGTTATAGACCCTTCATAAATTCCTGAAACATATGACAAATAAAACTCAGCCTGCTACTTCAAACCAAAGGTAGGGCAAGTTGCCTGGAACTGTGAAAATAACATACATTTGCACTATATTTGTTCAGCCAACCCTTTTGCCTTCAATTCTTCAAAAGATGTAAAGAATACTTTCTGATCTTGGAAAGCATCTTTCTTTTGTATTATGGTAGGGGCCTGTGTAAACATGGCTCATTTTTGTCGCTTTTCTTTGCTTATAGTTCTCTAGCCTTTACCAAAGGAAAGGCAAAAAACATTCCCAAAGTTTTCTAACTCAGTGAGTTGTCTAGAAACACACAGCTGTAGAAAGAAGTTCAACCAGTTGGGACATATCATGTGTAACCCCACTCTGGTGCCCATGTTGTCACTGGCTGTTCCCAAATATCTGAGCCCCTGAAATGGTTCTCAGAGGTTGCTGTTAGGGTTGTCAATCTGGCTGTTGAATGTATGACCTGCATTCTTCCCTTTTGTGTCTCCATTCAAAAAGTTTGATTAGGATCTAGGTAATTAACTCTGTGAATTCACAGTGCCCTACAATTCCCATATTTTTCCAGCTGCTCCAATGTTTGAATAAAATCCTGCAGCATGCATAATTGTCACTACATCCTCTGTAGGGTCCCACTCTGGTTCTTTGCTATCAAGCAAATCTTAATTCCTAGGGTGAAGTACTTACAGCTAGTAAACTCACCATAAAAACACCTGAGGGCCTCAGAAGCTCATTATCTCAGTCTAAGAGAACAGTTTCTCAAGATCATTATAATTTTCCTACTCTACAAACAGTTGCATATTAAGAAAGTTCTTTTGCATAAAGAATATATTTAAAAGATGTACCACTGTATTGGTGAGGGGTTACAATAACAGCGTCATGCAAATAGATGGGATAGAGAAAATAAAACACCAAATGCCTTCAGATTCCAGAGTTAACACATGAATAGCAGAACTGGAACAGACAAATAAATTAGGATTTAAATTAAAAGCCCTTTTGGATAAAATGTTCAAAACTAAATAGTCTAGCTGCTGCCTCAATACAAACACATGCATACTGAAAAAACAAACAGATGTTGCATTACCCTTAAAAATAGAAAACCTTTTTTCCATAAACCTGTTCCCCTTTTTTCCTACAGTAACTGTGACCTTTGTACCTTAAATCTCATCAGAGTCTGTAGTAAAGGTATGAATCAAGGGTAGTCTAAGGACATGTAAATAAGTAGCTTACTTCCCAGTATCACAGAACTAATTTCAATTTCTGAAACTTGTTAAAAGACCCAAGAGTGGGTACAAAAGGACAATGACAGGTTATAAGAGAAATTTGTCAGTCCTTTGTAAAGCACATAAAATGCTGTCCTGAAATGCATCACAGAAGACATCTTTAGTATCTGAAATGAAAAATTTATGGAATGGGTGGATGAATGAATGCTGCAGTTCACTGCCAGCCACTCAGATATGGTGGTGATAAAGGTCCTGTAAGTGTCAAGACAGATACTTAGCACTTAATTGTGGGGATAATTCAAATCTGGGGAAGAGGTGTGGGTCAGTTCTTCTATTCCAAAGTGAATGGCTTACTTCTAATTGAAAGCAACACTAATTAAGATAAAGGGCAGGATATTAGCACTCAGTATTAACATTATGAGCCACAGCAGCAATATGCTTTACCTCTGACTTGAGATAGATATTTATGGTGTCTGTAGTGAGGCAGAACTTTTCCTTGCATGCATATCAGATATCAGGCTCCCATGTACACATCTCTGATGAGGAAATTAAAGAAGTAAATATCAGCTGGGAGAGTGGTGCAGTGGGAACAAACTGACCAGAAAAAAACTGGGGAGGTTTATCTGCCAAGCATGAAGCTAAACTCTCCTTGCCTTATATCTCAAAGCTTTCAGATTTGTATGGATTTCACAGGTTATGTCTAAATGGAGAGGGTGACACCTAACACATCACTCCATGGTGAGGTCCAAGCATGCCTGGCTGTTTCTCATGCTTTCACAAAGAAAACACAGCTAGATGAGCCAGGCAGCCATAGTAGCTTTCAGTCAGAGCCCTGGTGTGGGCATGAAATGTCCAGAAGGCACTTTAGCAGTCACCCACAGGCCTCCTGAGACAACTGGGGTCTACCTGGCCTATCATCCAATTGAAACTTGGGAGTGGAAAAGCCTCCAGGCCTCCAGAGATCAGCCAAGTTATATTTTAAATTATAAAGGCTGACAACTTTTAATAAGAGCAATAGGTGTTCTAGTGCTTACTGGTACAGGTCAGCTTTTTTCATATGTTGGACTGACTGAGTGAGGCATAGCCTGGTGCAATCAGTGCAGTGCTTCTACAAAACACAAGCAGTTCACTGCTTCTAAAGCCTATTAACAAAGATCTTACCTCTCATCTAACCAAGTAGAGAACAGTCAGAGTGTAATATTTCCACAAATGAAAATTAATTTCTGAGCTATGATAATTGCAAATGAAATATTTTAACTTGATTTAATATCTTTCCACAGTAACAGGGTGTCCAGCTGGTGTCACAGGTTGTGTCCCAAATGCTATTTCCTTTTACCCTTTCAATTTGAAAGATGTTTTAGTTATATCTGCTTGAAAGGTATTCTTCCTTCCCTTATGGTGCCATTTACTTTTGTACCTGTATGTCTTATTCAGTGAGAGCAAACAAACTAGATTTGTTCTCAGATAAAAGGTTATTGCAAAATAATAAAGTAAACAAGAAACTGTGCATGATTATGCAGTTTGCATAATATGCCCTTTGAGCACAATCATCTCAACAGAGATAAGTTTTCAAATTCCAGGACCACCAGAAGCATACCCAGGTGACCAATTATTTTAAGAATTCTGTTGCTCTTAATGTTGTTTCACAGCAGTTAGACAAGCCATGTGAACTTTCTTCCTCAGCTCTTTCACCACAAGGCACAAGAATCTGAATCTTTTGTGATGCTCTCCAATGAGCCTGGCTCTTTAAGAGGCCTATAAGGACAAACTCAGTATCCTTTTCACTATTTTCAAGTATACACCTTGGCATAACGAAGTAAAACACAATCTTAGCTCAAATCTCTTGATATAATAATAGCAAGGTAATGATATTTTTTGTACCTTTTCTAGTAGAGGAATTAGGAAGTCCAGCCAAAATGTTTTCCATTACTAATAATGTTCTCAGCTGCCCAGCAACAACTTTTCTATATATTGATATGTATGACTTAGGATACTGACTTCAGTGTACATATTTGCTTAGATCTGGGGTAATGAAATGTTCTAGGAACAATTTTTTAAATTACAAAAAAAATAAAAGATCTGCCCATTTCCATGGAAATGCAGACACTCCTGTGTTGTCACATGTGGCTGTGCTTTGCAGTGCTGTTTGATGCAATGGTAAACCTCCTTGTCATGTATCTTCTAGTGGTGCAAATTTGAATACATCACCTGAAGAAGTAATGCAAAAAGTTCTACTCATAAGTACAAATGGTCAGAGGAGAAATATTCAATTTTCTGAAACAAGTTTTCTAGCTTTATCTGAGCTTGTAGTCTCAATGCAGGAGTCACTGGGTTATTTTTACAATCTGTGTTAGAGAGGGAGTGAAATAGATCCTTATTATTGTCCCTCTTGGCCATGAACATCTACCTGCATATCATAAAATTCTTAATATAGAAGTACTCACAGAAATACCTCTCTACTGTTCAGATCTCAAAACATACATTGGAAAAAAAAATAAAGCAATCGATATGGTTTTTTTCAATAATTTTTCTACTCGCTGCACTCTTTTCTGCTCTGTAGTGCTGCTCCAACAGGAAGGGTGGAGCCTTCCCTCCTGGTAGGCTATAACATAGGGTCTAAGAGATGCTTCATGGGTTTCTTTTAGATTTAAATTTTCTCCAACAGAGGAGACAGTTGAACTTTGGCATCCCACATTTTCAGATGAATGCTTTAACTCTCCAAGGGAGTTCTACAAACAGTAGGATGGTTTAGAAGAGACAGCAGCACCAAATAAGTGCTGGTGGTTTCTCTGAACCAAGACTCCCAAGTTAATTTAGATACTTTGTTGACATCCTCAGGGAAGAGTTCAGGAAAGGGAGGAAAGTAGGAGCTAGCTTTATCACTCACCATTGCAGACCTGATGCTCAGGAGGAGGTGTGGGTACTTATCTCATGAGTCCTGATTGCTGAGCAGTGCCTAACTGCTGGTCGACCAAAATCCTTCTTGAACCCCACACATCCCACACAGATGCAACAGATCTGCCCAGACTGAACATTGGCTGGTTACTGACAATCTTTCTTCCTGGTGGGGAAAAGAAAAGTTTTCCTGTGTTGTCTATCCTGGTTATTACCTGCAACCAGAAAGGTAAGACAGACCAGGTCTCCTGCCTGTGTTTATCAGTGCTTGATGCCTCTCCCAGCACTCTTCCAGTTGTATCTCAATTCCTGAAGCTACATCTTATCCTCTTGCAAAATTACATTATTATTACCTTCAGAACTAATATGTGTTTTTATAGTATGTTTTATAGAAGAGTAGGTAGTTAATTATTCAAAACATGGAATCACTGAATTGTCAGAGTTGAAAGGGACATCATCTAGTCCAAACCCACGGAAAGAAAGGTAAGCATAGAAAATCAAAGGTAGTATGTTTTATTTGCATGATTCTATTCTCATATACTTTTTCTGAAATCCATTTCTAATCTGTGACCACTTAGATTTAGACCCAGCTTTTTCCTCTTCAGACAGAGCCAGTGACATAGTAATTCATTTTTGACTAAAGACGTAGGAGACTGTCTCAGGGGAGGGAGTGATAGCTTCACAAAATTTGAATAAGTAGCCTCAAAGGTTAATGAGGACAACTGAAAAACTTTGTCTTGCCTGATAAAATGCTGGATAAAAAAGAAGATATACAAAATAACTCTCAAGATTTACACAAGATCTGGAATGAAAGGAAACACTTCCATTGACTTGAACAGGTTTTGTATTCAGCCAATTCGCTACTATTTGCTTTTAGTAAAATAATACAACATGGCAGTGATTCCTGTGGGATTTCCCTTTTCATACCTTCCACAAACCTCCTACCAAACAGCTCTGTAAAGCTGTTCAGTGACGATATCATGCCTGTCCGATCTGTATTTTCTGTTCTGAATTAGATGACCTTATCGTCTTTATTTCTCACTTATTAAAGCACTGTCAGATAACTCAGTATGTAATATTACTGTGAGCTAAATATACTCAGAAATACATTTATCTCTTGTGTAATACATTCTAATTGACAAGTAAAATTTAAATTTCAGTATTGCAATATTTTACCAATCAAGAAGAGAGCTAATTTCTCCTATCAATTGTATCTGATTGTGTCTCTCAGCTGAAACGAGGAAAGAAGTAATTTTGAACATTTTGATCATAAGTAATATCAATCAGGGAGGAATAATTACAAAGAAATAGAAGTAAATTAACATTACCTCCTGACAGCACTGAAGTGAGAAATGAGTACGTAGGAAAGGGTGTGCAATAGGTATCAGGAGCATATTTGAGTGGAACGTGAGTGTACTTAGAATGTGAAAGGGAAACAAGAGTTCAGCCAAAAGTTTTAAGAAATAAAGAGGTTTTTTTTCAGATTTACATTTGCTTCATTACTGAACTAGCTGAATGGTTACCTAAAAGAGAGGGGGTATCATGACTTTAGAAGAAATTACATTATGTTTGACCCCTGTTTTTCAGTATGACTAGTGTGAAGCTTAAAAATCTATGCCTTATTTCAAATATTATTAGACAACTTAAGGATTTTAAAATCAAGTAAAATCCTGCTGTACTCCAAGTTAATAATAAATAACTTGCACAGCTCTACCTGTGACATGACTGCCTATTAAAATAATCTATCTAACATCATCAGGTTATTGATGTGTTTATCGAAAGGATGCAAGAGGAATAATTCTGGCCCCAATGAAGTCAATACATATTTTAGCACTGACACCAGTGGAATAATTTCTACAAACTGAGACTACATTGTGGAGACATTCACCTGACTTACTTCTAAAATGGATGCCCAGGGAAGTGGTGGAGTCACCATCCCTGGAGGTATTTAAAGAATGTGTAGCTGTGGTGCTTAGGGACATGGCTTAGTGGTGGAGTTGGCAGTGCTAGGTTAATGGCTGTACTCAGTGATCTTAAAGGTCTTTTCCAACCAAAACAATTGATTCTATGTTTCTATGATCAAGTTCTGAGAAAGCAAATGCCTCCCTCATACAAGACACACGTCACACTTTTCCTAACAAATTAAAGTACTATACCACATATAAAACGCTATTTAAAAAATAGATAAATCATATCACTGTTGTCAGAAGGAAAATTGGAGAAGTGCAGGGGGTAAAAACCACAGATAAATTCCAGGGATCAGATCACTTTTATGCACACTAAAAATGGTTTTCAAAACCATAATCTAATTCTACTGAAACAGTAGTAAGTAAGTTTAGTTGAAGTATTACTGCTGATAAATATGTCAAAACAATACCTAAGTTTCTATCAATTTTAGAGAATTGATAAAACATTTACTAATAACATTTGTCTTATGGAATTCAGAAAGTGAAATTATTGGGTTAATGCTTTCTGAAGTTTGTGACTTCAGAGCCTTAGAGATGAATTTACAAAGCATTTAAAAATAGGGCTTATAAAAATGCTGAATAGATCAAACAACCACAATTACATCAACGTTCACTGAAACAAGGTGCCATTAACTTCAGAAAAAAAACCTCCTAGATCAATTAGGTATTTTCTGAAAATAGTACATTTTGTCTCATCAGCAGTTCAATGCTTGACAGGATAAAATATTGCCATGTGCATCTTTCCTTATCTGGTCAGAATCTTCCAGAAACTATGACTTTCAACCCCATAAAGGGACTATTCACATAACCCTAAGCCACATTTAGAGCCTAAACTGCAAGATCCAGGACAATAATAGTTTAATTTCCCTAATGACTCAGTTTTCTTAAAAAAAAAAAAGAAAAAAAACCACAAAAAAAACAACACAAAAATCTAAAGTCTCATAATTGCTCAATATGGTTAAAGGTTACTAATAGTTTTGGAATATACAGTCAAGCAATGCCTTAATAAAAGTTATTTGCAAAGTCATTTATGCTAGAAACAGTGTAGATTTTTCAGTACATTCAGCAGAGACAGAAAAACATCTCCCTAATTACTTTGTCTCCTTCTTTTAGTTAGAGAAAGATTAAAGAGGTAAGTAAAGCAATGTCACTAGCAAATGACAAGTTTGGTACAACCAGTGTTTTAAATATGCATTCAAATATAATTAAAATATGTGAGACACATTAAATAAGTAAAAACAAAACAAAACAAAACAAAAAAAACCCAAACAATAACCAGACTACCTGGGAACTGGTAAACATTCTAATTTCAAAGAAATACATAATTTGTTGCAAAAGGCAGTACTGTTTAACAGTTAAACTATCTTTTTCTAAAAAAATAAATATGCAGGATAACCTTTTCCTCCTTCAAACAATCAGGAAATCACCAAATAGGTACAGAAATAAATTAATCCAAGATGCCAAATTGACCATTAAAGCAACTTGCTATTTAAAGTTGCTTGAATCCATGTGAAGAGTTAGCGATATATTAACGCTGATGACTCTATCTACCCTATTACAATTGCCCAGCCACTTTTCACTTTTTAAAACACCAGCTCACTTTACCTTGACAACTTCATTTCTTTCCTCTGCGATTAATGGAATATTAACTTGAGGTAATTGAGTTCTGTAATTAACATTCCAGACCTCTGTGCTAACATGAACTTGAAATGTAGGAGAAAACAGGTTTTTTTCTCTCTCTGATAATCACTTCTTGCAAATGATAGTCCAAAAGTGAAGACGAAAAAAAGGAAAGGGTGAAAAGAAGATTAGACACAATGGAAATCCTGGCTTTTACCCTGCATAAACTTATTTTCCTTTTATTAAAGGCTGTGATGTTCTTCAGATTAGTCCTACTTGTTTCACATTATCTTTAAATCTCCACAGACATAAAATTCACTTAGCTTTGATAATTTCAGGGTCTTCCTAAACCTAGAAAAGTATCTTTATTTATCTTCAGCTATATTATTTTTCATAGAAGTAGGAAAGTATTTTAACAAACACTTTCTTGTATAAGATAAATAAACAAAAATATGCAGTTGTGCATTAACAGTTAAAATATTAAGACATCGATAATAACAATAGTAAAAAAGGGTAATGTATAAATTAAAATGTTATATTTTTACATGTTCTGATTAGAGGAAAAACATTAGATAGCTTGAAAAGCCATGTTTTCTGCCAATATATATTCCATCCTCCCCAAATTCACTACTATTTTTTGCTAGCTGCAATTTTCTGCACAAAATAGAAGCCATTATCTTGCTAGATAATCTACTTTTTCTTTTGGTTTGTTGGGATTTTTTATTTTATTATTGCTTTACTTAAAATGTTAGAATCATTTACTACTGCCATAAAAATATATATGCAAACTCTTAAATTGCCTTATTGTTAAAAGTCTGGCTTTTAGATACCATTCAGCCCACAGAATGGCAATATGCAACTTCCCCACCACAGGTATCAAGAGTAAGATGCAGTTATGCATTCATTTGTGCAGATACTTTCTGATTTTGCAGCCCAACAACTCCTGCAAGTGGAAGTGCTGCCTGTAGCTCAGCCATTCAAGCATTTACATCTCAGCAGAGACAGAATCCCTCATGTCTCCTCCAGAGCTCTGCAGCATTGAGCTCCTGTCCTACACACAGGCACTTTCTGAGCTTCAGCCAGTGAAGAAATGAAAGCCTGCAGAGGCTGTAACTCTCAAACTTCCTCTTCAGCCAAAACATCAGCTCCTGCAGTTCTTGATACTACCTGGTTCTGTGATCAACTAGTAGCATTATTTCATTTAAATTGTGGTGGTGCAGCCTTTCACACCACATAACAGTACTGCTACCTTTGGAGAAAAATTGATCTTCATCTTGAGAGCTCTTGCAATACAACCTCTGTGGAAATGCAGGCTACTGTTCAGCAGCCAGCAAGTAGTCCCGCATCCCACCACCTCTTCCTGGTGATCCTTTCTCAAGATGATATAAACCATAAACTAAAACTTCTCAGAAAATCCCTAGAAGGTTTCTAAATCACAGGAAGAAAGTAAAAGGAAAATTATTAGCAAAAATTGTGTTGCCAGAGTACTCATTAAAAAGTGTCACTGTGTGTAGCACTAAGGCAGCTAGTCCTTAGTCCTTACAGTTAGCTACTGGCCAGTGTTACCAGCAATGACACACACATATGACAGAGGAACCATCCATAGCATTTCAGCACAGCCTCATGCAAATTGAAGTTGTGTAACCTGTGAGATTCTGTGAGACACACATTTTACTCTCTCTTTCAGGTCTCTTGCAAGGACTAACTGGCACAGAAACTCCAGGCAGGGCTCTCTGCTGGTCCAACACAAAAGACTTGTTGACAAAGAATGCAAGTCTTCTATGCCTTCAAAATCCTTACACAAAGACCTCCTCTAACCTGGCTCCCTGGCTTGTAGTTATTGAAAATATTCATTTCTAGACATACCAGAATGATTGTCAAAGTGACAGATTTCTTTTCTTCTCTCTTTGCAACTAACATCCCTTTCCAAGCAGAAATATACACCTGAGTCTTAGGCTACAAAAATTAGATGTGCCAAAGAGAGAGATATTACTTAGGTTCATTTATCAAACTGCCATTTGTCCATGTGTAATTTTGGCTCTGTGGATAGCATTCTCATTTTGGGATTGAAAGAATGCAAGTTCAGTCCCTGAGTGCTAGTCAATTAAAACACAGAATCCTGGCCAATATTTACATCTCTAAATTAACACACATCACTGACTAACCAGCACTAATACAAACCCAGACACCTGTGGAAGACAGAGTACATAATGACCATGACACTACCTTCAATAATATTGCTGCAGTACAAATGAGCAATTCACTGCTGTTTAAAGACCACTGAGATTCATATAAATGAAATTCCTGGTTCACAAATTACTGTTAGAGCTAGACAGCTAATATTGGGCTCCTCCACATCAGTTACAAGTAAAGTTGGTAATTAAAAAAAAAAAAAAAAAAAAAAAAAAAAAAAAAAAAAAAAAAAGTTTGAGCTAACAAAATTTTGACTAATAAATTTTGCATTGTACCCAGAGAAACTGTGTCTGAGGGTATCCTGGGCTGATTTACCAGTTGTGATTTTGGGCTGACACACAGGAGAAAGGAGGGAGTAATTGTTCCCCTCACCTTAGCCCAGTATTCAGAAAAACCCTGAAGCTCCTTAGCATGCACTTGGATATGTCCACAGATGTACATCTGTAAACCCATGTTCTAGTTCTGGTGCAAACAAGGACTCTCATAGTGATCAATCTACCACAGCTGCCTGACAGTACAGAAAGTGTTGATCAGAATCCTCAGATGGGATGATTGGAACTTCCTGCAACAAGGATACGAGGCAACAGACAGAGAGACGTTTGATCACTAGTGCAAAGGTGTTATACGCTGTGTTGGGTTGGTTTGACAGCACTTTGGTAACAGGGAAGGGGCCACAGGGTTGGGTCCTGTGAGAAGCTGCTCAGACCTTCCACCATGAGCAATGGACCCAGTGCCAGCCAGCTCCAAGACGGACTTGCAGCTGGCCAAGCCTGAACCCATCAGCTCTGGTGGATGTGCCTCTGAGATAACATATTTATGATGGGGAAATATGAAAATACTAAAAGACACCCTGCAGTGGAAAGAGGAGTGGGAAGTGAGAGAAACACCTCTGCAGACACCAAGGATAGTGAAGAAAGAGTGGGAAGGAGATGCACCAGAGCAGACAGCCCATGGTAAGATGACAGCCTGTTCCCCCGCATTCCATGGAATATCATAGTGGAGCAGATGTGGACCTGTAGCCCATGAAGTAGCCAATGCTGGATCAGGTTGCTGCCCCAGAAGAAAAAATGTGACCCCATGGATAGCCCACACTGGAGTAATGTGTTCCTGAAGGACTGTGCCTTGTGGAAGGGACCCACCCCAGAGCAGTCTATGAAGAATGCAGCCTATGGGAGGGACTCTTGTTTGAGAAGTTTGTGGATGAGTGTCCCATGGGAGGGACCACACTCAAGAGCAGGGGAAAGGTGGAGGGGTCCTCCCCCTGAGAAGGAAGGGGTGAGTGGCAGAGACAGCATGTGATGAACGGACTGCAAGCCCCATTCCCAATTCCACTGTGCTTCTGGTGGGGGGAAATCAGGTAGAGAAATCACAAGTGAAGTCGAGCCCAGGAAGAAGGGAACAGTGGGGGAAAGTGTTTTTAAGATCTGTTTTTATTTTCCCATTTTCCTCTTCTTATTTGATTAGTGACAAATTATATTGATTTTCTTCCCCAAGTCGAGTCTGTTTTGCCTGTGACCATAATTACTGAGTGAACCCTCCTTGACCTTTTATCAACCCACAGGCTTTTTGTCGTATTTTGTTTCCCATCCCACCAGGCAGTGGACTGAGCGAGCATCCATGTGGTGCTTAGTTGCCAGCTGGGCTTAAACCATGACATATGGAGTCTTGGAGATTGGGCCAGGAGTTTTTCTGTGTCATATGGTCTTTTAGGTTGTTATGGGTTTTTTGAGGGGTGTGGGGATAGGTTGGTTTTGTTTTGGGTTTTCTTTAGTGAAAATCATTCCAAGGCCCTGAAAAATATAGTGTTTGTCCTAATCACTACTGCTATTCTGCGTTTTCTGCATCTACTTGATCCATGTCTACTGGATCTCTGACAAATGCTGCCTTGCTGGAGGATGCAGGTCTTCCCATTCTTACTCCCCTGTTTTAACTCCCAGCTCTGATGAGAGACTTCCTGCTCATTCTGCTAGACTACCAGAACTTTTCTGCTAACAGCTAGGGTTTCAGTGATAAAGTTTTGCATTTTCAACAGCAGTTAAAAAAATGTCCCGATTAGCTTTTGTATGTGCCACAGCTACCAGAATCACTCTGAGAACCAGAGCTCCGGAAAGTTGAGTCTTGAGAAGCAAGGGGTCCTGGCCTGCTTCTGTTATGCCTTGTCACTTCTGTACTGTGCATGCAGTGGTTCTGATGCTACAGCACTGTCTTGTCCACTCACTGTTGGGACATTTGGAGAGGGACTGTGCCTAGCAGAGCACTGATCTTCCCTGAGGGCTCCACAGTTGTGTGTGGGAACAGCAACAATGACGACTCCCTTGACATTGTTAGTGGGAGGTGGGAGGAAAGACCATGGCGAGTAAAAGGAAAAAAAGAGGGATGGAGGATGACAAAGGGTGCTGAGAGGTGAAGGGAGGTGCAGCCAGGGGTCACTGACTGGGGCTGGGAGGGACAGATGGTACGGCCTTCCCCTCTTTCTGTATGTAAAAGCATGTGTGGCACCAGCAAGGGGAAATGTTACATACAGACAACTTCTCCATCAGGCTATAAGTTATAATTATACATTGGAGCAACGGTGACATAACCAACCAGCCAACACCAGCTCTAATTATGGTGTCAATGGAGTCCTTCTGCAGGTATTTACAGCCTGCTTCTTCACAGGCACTGTACACATGAATTATTCATTATACAGACACCTCTGTTTGATTAGTCAAAATGCTCTCACAAAGTACAAACCCGAGTTTAAAAGAGGATTGTGTCAGACCTCATTTAAGCTGTCATATAAACCTACCTTTTCTATTTACGAATAAGCAAACCATCAGTTTATCTTTTCTTTTCATAATGTACAAAGCAAAGAAATTGGCATAGGAAAGCTTTTCTTTCCTGATACTTTTCTGTCTTTGCAAGCTAGTCTCTGAAAAAAGCAAAAACTGTCAAAATGGATGCATCTTTTGTGCTTCTCAAATACTACCTGCCTACTGAATAAAGATTTTCTGATTTATCATAGAAACATATTGACACAAGGTAAGAGAAAAGAAAATAATGGGAGACATTTGTATGCTTTGGTAAAGTCAATTTAATTAGCATGTGAAGCACAGAGATAAGTATCACCACTTCCTAATGTACTTAGCCTGGACACAAATCAAACCAAACAAGGCAAGCTTTTGAAGCAAAACCATTTATCACAAAGTAAATTAAGAAAAACCCAAACCAATGCCAACTACAGCAAACTCAGCCCACTGTATTATTGTTCATTACAGCCATTGCTAAGGGCAAATGAAAGCATCCAGTTTAATCGGCCTCTCACAAAAAAAAAAGGTACTGATTGTCGTAACCACGCTGAACAAATAATGTAATTTAATTACTGTTCTCAATACAAAAACAAATAACAACTTTGTAAATTCTAAAGCATAGATTCTTTTGCTTCTTTTTACTTATTCTATGCAGGTATACAAAGAAGAGGTTAAGTATTTCATTAGCATAGAGAGCCACCTCATAGTTTCTTCTTATCAGGCCTCTCTCCACAAGCCTGTCTGCTTTTGTCTGTGAGATCCTCAGGGAAAAGACCATTCTTTGTTACATATCCAGGCACAGCCCAGAGTTTAATCGAAGAATAATATATTGTACTGCAAATAAAAGTTTCTTTCTCAAAAGAAAATCTGCCACGTAGACATAATTGTTTGGCCTAAAAAAAATAGGAAAAAAAAAAAGTAAAAAATATTATTTTTAAAATGTTTAAATTTACATTGCTGCAGCTAAGCATTTGATTATGATATTTTTCAAAAAGAAATGTTTTCATTGCCAACACTTATGACACCATTTTTGAGCAGGTGGAAATCTTCCTCACCTGAGCATGAAGCACAAAATACAGAGTGCTGCTTCAGCTACACTGTGCCCCCAGTCCATCAGTCAGACAGTTTACTTCTCCCATAATGCACTCTGCTCACTTCCTGCAGCATCATGATGCTCACTCAAGAAGATATGAATAATATTCATACTGACCTAAAACCAAACACTAAACTTAGCCCAGGAAACGTAACAGACTTGTTTGACTTCTGTGTTGCCAGTAAAGGTATTCCAAGATTAGTTCCTTCCCCCACCCAAAAAAACCTCAAACAAAACAAAACACACCCAACTTAGTTCTACGGGGAAAATGTTTAATTAGTAATTTTCAATCAGCCTGAAGCAACAGTAACAAAGGTGACAAAATAAATAAATTAAATAAATTTTATATAGTGTTATGATAATATCTCAAGAATCTTATTTTAGGTAAACAAACAATACTAAATGGAGGGGTGGGAGTTGAGGGGTAAGTCAGTATTCTAAACTTTGGAAAATCATACACTTGGTTTGTATAGACTTTTGCCAATAGTATAAAAAGAACACATCTTGTCTCCAAGAACAAAGGCTGCAAGAAGATATATGCTTAAGGCTGGTCACAAGAGTTCCAAAAGGCATAGGTCATTGAACAAAGCATTTGCAAGAGGATCAGTAGAACAGAGTGAGAAGCCTCTGAGGGCTCTTTATACCCTCAGAAGAATCTCACTTATAGCTTGGGCAAGGAAGGTCACATAGATTGACAGAACTGAAAGGAAACTGAAGATCTGCAAAGCATCGTGAAGGTAAAGAAAATTCCGCATTCCTAATCAAATACCTTGATTATTCCTTCATAACATTCTTGAAATTGTTTCTGCAACTGACATGTTTAGCTGTGTTGTGTGGGAAAGCTCAGACTCAGAGGTGTTAACTAGCATTTACACTTTATGCCATCTGGCCCTCCACCTTTGGGAAGGCACTTTACTTTTGCTACCAGCAATTGTTATGGTCTATTTTTGTACTGTCCCTAAATGAATCAATATAAACCTGTGTGAAATGAAGCAATGTGCTCCTAAATCAAGTTTGACCTTTTAATCCTTTAAAAGTGTTAAGAGTTGGCTACATTTCTAAATTTTTGGCAGTTGTTCAATAATAACCTCTTTTCTTTTTTCATTTCTTAAGAAACTGTCTGGAGTAATTATTCATATACTGGGACAAAGACATGACCTAGAGTAAGCTGTGATATTTTAATTGCCTCAGAGAAAAAAAGAGTGTTCCTTTTAAACTGACATAGCTGTAAATATTAATTCCTCTGTAGATATATTTTTGTACAATTATTGTTACCTAAGGGCAACAATGTTGTTTTCTGGGTATTGGAGAAAGGTATCTGTCTCAGAAGACCATCTAATCGAAGTCCTAGGCCAAAGAGCTCTCTTTTTAAAATACCTCCAGCATCATAATTTCTTCACCTGCAGAACCTCCCATTAAAAAGTTGAATTAGGTACATCGATTCTTGCAGAGATCCCACATCTAGAGTTTATAAATGCATTAGTGATTCTTTTTTACAATGAGAATGAAGATTAAAAATAAATAAAGAGAAAGGAGCTGGTCAGAGAAAAGGAGCAGCACAATACTTTATTTCAGGCTGTGAAATCTCTTGGTCTCTTCAGTGTGACGACAAAAAAAATAAAAATAATTTATCAAAATATCTCCCAATTCTATACTATGAAAACCGCAGTTGTTTGTTTGTGGTTTGGGTTTTGTTTTTCCTTGTTTTGTTTGTTTGTTTGTTTAGGGGTTTTTTTGGTTTTTTTTTTTTGTTGTTGGTTTTGTTTGGTTCATTGGTTGGTTTTTTTTCCAGGAGTTCTTCTCTTTCAAAATTTTAATTTGACTGGGAAGCAATGCCTATTAACTGGGAGTGATTTCAGGTAGGGTGCAATCCTTACTCCATGCCCTGTCTGCACACATCACTTGTTCCAATGAGGCAGGTCAGCCTTCCACAGCCCCATGTGCCCTAAAGGGAACATAAGGACAAACCAGTCCCAAGCTGCCTTCAGGTCCCACTTGATTGTCCAGTCATTTTAGTGCCCACTCAGTTCTTCTGCCAATGTTAGGTGTACGACTTTGCCTTCATGACAGATGCAGTGCACAGGGGCATGTAGGCAACTACTAGGTGACATGAACCCAAACTTCTCTGCCCTGTTGTGTACTGTAAACTGTTGTAAAGCCCCTGGAGAGCAGCCCTGCATCTGTTGGTGACAGATGGGCCTGGAATCAAGCATGGTGGTGTTCTATACCTGAGAGACAGCAAGAGCTGTTCTTTCCCTCCCAGCTGGGACAGCATTTACTTCTAGAACTTCACACTGCAGCCCCTGGAGGACTCCACATCAGAGCTGGTCAGTGTGACCTGAAGGAAGCTGTAGAAAGCCCGCATCAGAACAGGACCTCTGGCGCCAGGAGCAGTCAATTCCTGAAAGATTGTATTCCATGGAAAGGACCTGTTCTGGAATATTTATTGAAAAACTGCAAGCCATAGGAAGGACATACCTTGAAGAAGTTCATGAGGGACTCTGTTCCGTGGAAGAGACCCCACACTGGAACACGGGAAGTGCATGAGGAGGAAGGAGCAGTTATGAACTGACTGCAACTCCCATTCCCTGGTTCCCTGTGCCACTTGGTGAAAGGAGTTAGAGGAGTCAGGAACGAAGTTGAGCCTGGGAAGAAGGGATTTATTTGGTTTGGTTTTTTGTTTGTTTGTTGTTCTGTTGGGGGGTTTTGTTGTTATTTATTTGTTTGTCTATTTTTTAATCTGTCTTTATTTCTTATTATCCCACTCTGATTAATTGTCAAGAAATTAAATTAATTTTACTGAAGTCAAGTCTGTTTTGCCTGTGAAGGTAACCGGTGAGTAATCTCACTGTCCTTGTCTCAACCCACAAGATTTTCATTGTATTTTTCTCCTCCAATCCTGTTGAGGAGGCAGAATAATAGAGTAGTTCAGCA
>NW_009954190.1:1918526-1944215 GCF_000747805.2 Chaetura pelagica | reverse complement strand
TGGTTTTTTATGGCTTGTTTTACAGGGGCACAAACCTCCATTTATACATTTTTGTTTGAATTGTGCTAGCTTGAATGCCCTGCACAGGCAAAGCAACTACAATGACCTGTTTACAAATGCTGCAATGTTCCTTTCTATGTATCTCAACAAAGATGTGTGTCTTTAAATTCCAGGTACATAAACTTCCATTTTCAAATAAAATAGAAAAAGGTTGGATAAAAATGTAACCAAAGTACTATTACATTTGTTTTAATGGCACATTCTTCTCTTATATGTCCCTTCTTTATTATTTTGCCAGTGTTATTTTCAGATTCTCATATATTTCAGATTGTTTCTCTCCTATGTGTTTATTGCTTTACAGAGCTGCACCTGAAATATTTAATGAAAAAGGAAATAACAAACACAGAGCAGAAGCTGCATGTTCCTCCAGCGCTACCTGTCCTCTAGAATTTTCTTCTTTTCATTAATGATTAAGAGAATGATTAGGATAGAAGAAGAGCATTTGCACCATTAATAGAATATTCCATTACTATTAATCACAGAAGCAAACAGAAAAGAGCACATGCATAGAGGACAATGATTTGATACATATCTGAGCTGGGTCAGATTGCAAATATATTCCACTACTATCTATAACTGGTGTTGTATAAGACTTAATGAGCTTTATTTCATTTCCTGGTTATACGAACTTGTATATAAAGCAACTATGGTAACTCTGACAGGAGTCACACAAAAACCTTCAGTTAATATCTATGTTCCCAAGAGTTTTTTAAGAAGTATATAGCTACCTCTACTCAGAGAGTTCCACCTTTCTAAATATTTTCAACCGTGCAGTCATTGAACAAACACACACGCACACATTTTCAAAATGGCAGCAACCAGGTATATTTACTACACAAACTCACAAATCTTTACAGTAGAAATAAATATATTCAAGTTAATTGACTTTGACTCCTTTTATGATCAAGGGAGGAAAACAGGTATCTACAGCACCCATACTCTTTATCTATTTTATGTTTACTCTAGAATGAGTCACAGTCTAGAAATGTCTATTCCTCTCTACCAAGTACAAAAGGATGTATACAAGATGCACATGTGTCCATGGCAGCACCCTAATCATCCTATTGGTATATTAATGATGTTAAACACCTTTCATGTTGTTTTCTTGTAGTACTCTTTCAAAGGCTGCAGAACACTTGTCTATTTTATTAGTTATCACTCCTCCTAGTGTTTTGTCATCCATCTACTAAAATAAAGATTTAAATTTTTTTTCTTCCAAGGTATAGATAAAATAACTCTAAACAGTACAGGGCAAGAGCTGATTTCCACAGAGCTCCACTAGAAATCCACCTATGTAATGATGAATCTTTATTGCCAATGGCATTTGGAGACCTGTCAGCCAGCTGTTAATACATCACAAATATTTCATGTTGATTGTGTCACTATTTTTTTTAATTGAAATGTCAGGCAGCGATAAGACAAAACCACTAAAATATCATATTACATTGACACTAATACTTTTATCAATAGATATCAAATTAGTTTGAGAAAATCTATTTTCTATGAATTGTTTTAATAGAAATTTATTATATTATGGCCTCATCACAGTTTAAGGGTTTTAATCCTCAGTGTACAACTTCAGCTCTCCCTTATTACCAACCCATCTACTCCCTCATCCAAAAGAAAAAAACCCAACTATTTAATGCTCAGATTTCTAATGTTATGGAGAATGGAGCCTAGGAGCAAAAGCACACAGTCTTTGCAGAGAAGCAGGCAGAGGGATCTCCTGTTGGAGCTGTTCAAAGCCACAAGACCCCATACCATAACATTGCTGCAGAACATGCAGAGTCTTAGCACAGAAATTCCTGAGTCCCACTAGTGCCAAAAACCCCACTTGCAGCTACACATTAGCAAACCTCTCCTGTTGTCACTCCTTATTCATGTCATAGCTTTGATTGTGAGTAGGAGTCTCTCCATGTTTTTAGCAGTAGCTTGAAGGCATTCATACCATCAGTAGATCCTTCTTATTGTCATTCCTTTTAAAAAAAAAAAAAAAGTTAAGTGGTGGATAATTGCCAATGCTGTCAGGCCTTGAATGGGTGCTGATATGGTGACACCAGGATACTCCTTTTGTGTGTCCTAGGTTTCCTTCAGTTAGTCACAGAAAGCACCCTGCTCCCCATGTCCTCACCATGGAAGCAAGTTTCACTCATGTGACATGGTCTGAGCTTCATTTTTTGTCCTTGTGCAGCTGCAGCGGTCAAGCCCTAGACAGCACTAGGCACACCTGGTGTATGTGCCTTAGTACCCTTTTTCCCAGCTCTGGATGTCCTCTTCACTCTTTCACCTCGTTGTCTCTGCCCCAGCCTTTTCCCAAATAAACTACCTGAGCCAATTATCCTTTCCCCACTGGCATCAGTTTTACTACCTCTATGTCCAAAATAAGTATTTCTGATATTACTGCTACCTGAAGAACTTTGGCCCTGCAACATACTGCTGATTCACTTATCAAGGTGCTGCTTGGCATTGGAAGATTCTGCCCCTTTCAAGTTATTTGTGAAGTCTGGCCATGTCAAATAGCTCCTCCTTAGCAACCCGTGAAATCAAGACAGTGCTCATGGCATTGTCTTCTGTCAGCTTCTCACACAGTATATCCAGCAGTTTTTGACATCTGGTATATTTTCCTCTTTGGTTAGCTGAAACCTCAGGCCAGCACCTAGTCAGTGGCCTAGACTGGATTGCATTGCAACCCTGAGAAAAGACAAAGGTGGGGGAAACTTCATTTCAGAAACAAAGCAAGAAACAGCTATGTTAATACACATTTCACTCTTCCTAAACTAAGTGAGAACAAAGATGCTGCCACAGGGCAACACTGGCCTACAGAGATCTCAGATACCTTTATGGTATCAACAGGCACACTGCCCTATATAAGTACCTTGGTTGTTAGGAGCATAAAGTTGGAGCCAAACGAGATTCCAAAAGCTTTTGTATGACTGGCTTTGCATCCCAGTAGCAAATGGGTAAACAGAACAGATGGGTTAGTTTGGGAAGAATTTGAGATCCACAATGACAGTAAAGAAAAGAGGAATTAGTAGCAGGGTGCAATAAAAAATAAGTTTGCATATATACCAAATGATTATGTAAAGAGACAAAAATTAGATTTTTCTTACTGAAAACTTAAAAAAATAAATAAATGTGAAAAATAAAGGTTTTAAACTAAATTACACGGTTTTTCTACCTGATCATCATAGGATTGGAAATCACAGAGGATTTGCAGAGTAGACTCCAAGGATAATTTACCTTCAAATAGACAAACTAGGTATTAAATACTTACTCATAAGTGTAACAACATCCCTAGAATCTTTGCTGTGGACCACCTGAAAACTTGGTCTTATAAAGCAAAAACTGACTGCAAAAACTAGAAAAGTTTCCACTTTTTTTTTTTTTTTTTTTTTTAATGCAGTAAAACATTCTATAATTACAGTGATTTCATTTCTGAAAGGATATTTACTGTATGTCTGACGATTAGCACCACACAAATAAATTTCAGCAAACTTAAGCAGAGCAGTTAAAGCCAGGCACATGCAGAACAGGGAAAAGAAGCTCTGTAAAAACAAAAAATATTTATATATATTTGCAACATTTAAATTATGTGTTGTTAACTGATATTGCTTATGACACATGATCTTACAAAAGCCCTTTATGTAATATTGACTTAGCTTATGGGATCATCCTACACTGGATGCCCAGCTCCCAGCGCACAGACTTGCTCATGTGTAGACACCTAGACATTGTTACTGATGTTTAAGTGTGCTAGGAAGGGCTTCCTGTTGTCAAATTACAATGACTGGAATTCAAGTGAGATACTATGGAGAGTCAGATCAAGAACCTTTAGGAGACCTTCACAGTCCTGTGCTGACAGTTGAAAGGTAAGTGGGATACCTGAGAACAACTCAGCACAAGATACTTTATGCTAAGTCAATGGAATCCTACCTCTGCTATCCCTAACTGTTTGCCTGGGTTCCACTTTACAATGAAAAGGACAATGTTGCATGATCTAGAAGTAAAATCTAAGTTGCCTTTGATCTTAATTGCATAACAAATCTGGGGACATAATTTCAGATTTTTGTCTTCCTTCAAATTAAAATTTAAGTGAAACACTGTCACATTTCCATATCAGAGGAAAAAATCAGGAGGAAATGAGTCTTGTGAATCAAAAAAAGAAAAAAAAAGATAAAAAGATCAGCTACATACAAAGCCAGGTGTGTAACAGTGTAGGCTGATGTGCAATTTGACAAAGCAGGACTTCATTATCAATGACAAACTATTTATTAGTGAAACAGGCAGGAAAATCATGAAAGGAAAGCCATAACAGAGATATTGTCCTTAGTAGAATCCTGAATGTGCTTTTCACTTGTAGAAGGTTATAGTTAATCAGTAGCTAACTACTTGTAATATCAGTAGAGACAGATGTCTTCTAAAATGTAAATGAAGTGCATTTGAGAAGCCATCATCAACTGGAATTTGTCTTTCCTGAATTAAGCGTATTACTGATTTTGTTCTCTTTAATTATGCTGCTTGCTATTAACTGCCCCAGCATTAAGGCTGAATTCACTGTATGAATGTCAGTTTCCTATGCTACACAATAAAAACCTTTGATAAAAAAAAAAAAAAAAAAAAAAAAAAGTATACTATTTGGCAGCTTCCTGTATAATAGTAGAGATAAATATTGTTGACTTTGAATTTTATTCCTTTGGATTTCCTCTTCTCTCTCCTTGGCAATAACTCTTTGATGCCCAGTGGGAAAAGAGTTGTATTTAAATAAATTCTTCAGTAGAATCTATTTTGTCACTTGTAGTAAATTTAATCACTTTTTTCCTCAAGAGGATCATCCTATGATTCACTGTATGAAAGTCATTTTCCTATGTCAAACAAAAAAAACCTTTTAAAAAAAAAAAAAAAAAAAAAAAAAAAGTATACTATTTGGCAGCTTCCTGTATAATAGTAGAGATAAATATTGTTGACTTTGAATTTTATTCCTTTGGATTTCCTCTTCTCTCTCCTTGGCAATAACTCTTTGATGCCCAGTGGGAAAAGAGTTGTATTTAAATAAATTCTTCAGTAGAATCTATTTTGTCACTTGTAGTAAATTTAATCACTTTTTTCCTCAAGAGGATCATCCTATGAGCTAATCTCACCTCTTTAATTTCTTTTCCTGTTCTTTATTTGGCCTCAAAAGTGCAATTTATTGGAGTTTTTTTTGGAAAACAGTTCACAGCTGGCCCACTAACTAATGCAGAATTGAGTTAGAAACTCTATTAACATATTTGTGCAATTTCAGCTTGTTCTCTTGCAGTAATAACAACAAAAAATTTAATGGAGACAGCTTGAAATCTCTGGTTGCTTTATCTATTACTCTCAGGAAAAAAAAACCAAAACAAAACAAACCCTAACTGACATCAGATAAGTATGTGAAATCATTGTAATAATGAGTCATCTCTTGAGATGTTACTTGAGATGTTACATCTCTTGAGATATTACTCATGCTTCATGGTTAGCTAAAAAAGGCAAATACCTCAATTTTTATTAGGTACCCCTTCAGGCAGATCCTCCTCATGTGGCTCAGGAAAAAAGCAAACCATCTTGCTGCTTTGTGCCAAGACCTCTGAGAGTAAGTTTCAGACCAAATCTCTCTCCCATTTTGAGTACCAGCCAGATCACAGTGACCTCTGACCAGGGGAGGGGGAAGCCTTGAGTCCATGTCACCCAGCAGAACCCATGCACACAGACCTGCAGTATCAACACTCCTGAAACCCTGGCCTTGTCTGCAAGTCTCCAGCTACCCTGCCTGAAAAGATTCATGTCACCATCTCCAAAGGTTCAGAGTTCTCCTCTGGAGAGCAAAGTTATTAGTTTCTCTGCTGAAGAAGATACTCCTCGTCCAACCTCATATTTCCTTACTAACCAAACTGTTTACTTCTCTACCCCAAAGTAAGTCTTGTCTTGCTTTATTTTATAACCACCTAGAGCTAGATGTCAAGACCACAACTGAGGAAATTGTTCTGTAGATATTTGGGCTACTGCTTTTGATCCATATTTCTTTTAATGTCTCTGCCAGTCATTTTCTCTCGATGTACTTCTCTGACTCCTTGGACTTCAAGCATGAAAATGTTTTTAATCAGAAAATGATCCATTCTTTTTCCAGTTATTGGTTAGTCATTCATCTTGTGGTGCTTTTACCTGTGCAGAAAAAAAATATTTCAGAAGTGTTTAGTGGAATTGTGGTGGCAGTGTTAAATTCTGCTGATTATTTATATCTTTGAAAGATGAATGGTTTCAGAAATTCTATTACCATCATACACAGTTTTAAAACATCTGCAGGTGTCTTTGGAATCTACTGCCATTCTCATTCACATTCTGGCAGGAAAACAAAGTATTGGCTTTATCTTCCTGCTTCTGCTGCTGCAATTATAGCAAATAAAAATTAAGAACTTCAAAATCCCTAGGTCTGGTTTAGTCTAACATTAAAATTAAATTACCATGCTTTGCTGTTAGTTTTCTAAATTTTACCTCTGGAGATTGTATGTATTATGGAATTCATCCTATTCCCTAATATGAATAAATCATCCATGCCAGTCCTCTCTAAACAGATGTCATAACCTGCACGTCACTTTAACTGCAAGTCCCTAATAGAGAAAAATAAAATAAGGTTGCCTCTCTTAGAACTGCCTGGCTCACCCCTTTTACAGAAAAGAAGCAAAATGCTAGGAAGAATTTGAAGTTTCCGTCCTATCAACTTACGGTTGAATGCCTGAGCTACAAGGGTGCAAATGCTGTAACATCTGTCGCTGGTAGGTAAATGGACTGTGCTGCCTCTAGAAAAGCTGGATGAAGGCAGTCAGGAAAGGTGTTATTAGGGGGTTAATTCTCCATCATCATCAAATGTACAACTGCCCTGGCTCCCGTCTTCTGCTGAGCCCCTTACAGTGTGGATCATCACAGGTAACTGTCTAAGAACCTGTCAGAATTGGAATAAATCACAGCCTGGGAGAGACCTTAGCACACAATGTGTATGTTCACTGAATTTGTTTCACACTAAATCTCTCTTTTCAAGCTGTCAACACTGAAATCATAAATGGCACATGCAGGATCCCAAACTCAGATTTCTATTTTTTAGTAAAATATGATTAGAATTTCATATGAATTATGATCTTCTCTCCTTCATGAGGTACTTTGTATTCCACCAGTAACAGACCAGCATATTTTTATACTGGAACTATGTTAACATACATCTTATTTTTTTCCACAAGATCATGCTCATCAAATTTGGAAAATGTTCAGATTTTTATCTTAAAAACTGATTTGTTTTTTTCACTGTGATTAAAATATTTTTAGTTTCACTGCATTGTGCCAATGGACAAACTGTATTGTTGTGGGTTTTTTCCAAAGTTAGATGGCACTTTGTTTTATGAGCTGAACAGAAGTGTATTATTTTCCAAATTTGTTAAATACAATGTGGGTTGCTTACTATCTGTTATTTACTACAGATAATAATAAAGAGCTCAATCCACTTTCTGTGGAAGCATTGGTACATAGCAATCTGCTTCCACTCAAATAGTGGATAATTATTACAAACACATACCCAACAGAGATCTTCTGCATAGTAGCTAAGTTTATGACCCACAAAAGGAGTTTCAGGAGCATGGGATGTTGCCAGTTTGCTTCCTTCCTGTCCAAACAAAGGATTTGCAAGATATTTACTAGTAAAATATCCATACTTTGGATATTGCCCTTGAGGCATGTCTGGAACTGTGCTACCATTTCACTATTTGGATGACAATCTTTTCAGGGTGATTTATTTTGGGATACTCACAGAAGACAATTTGCGTATGCCCCACTTTTGATGGATACCTGCTCAACTATAATTTGGTAGTTTGCCACAAGAACTGTCACTGAAGTTAAATTATAGACCTCCAGTGAGAGCTGAATATATCTCCAGACAAAGTATCTCAAAAAAAAAGATGTAGGAGAGCTATAACTGCAACAAAGAACTGCATGGAATAGGATAAAAAGTGTGATCCAGCAAATAGCACAAAGAGTAGCTCAAGCAATTTGGTAATTTGGTTTTAAAAAAGATAATAAGAAAGAATACAGAAGATACATGAGAACACTGTCACATCATTAATGACATGGAAATGGTGAACAGTGAGCTCACTATTTCTCACAACACTAAGGGACATCCAGTCATATGAAGAAACTGTAGACTTACAGCAACAAGACAAAGTTGTCTTTCCCATGGCATGATTAAATGCTGGAACTTGTTGCCATGGACTGTGGAGGCCATTAAAAAAAAAACAACAACAGATGTGTTCAGAAGGATCTGTTGATGTTTACTAAACACATTAAGCTACAGCTTAACCCTATCAAGCAAGACCCTCACTCATAAACTGCCGAAAGTGTGGAAACCATGCACAAGGATTTAAGATTTTCTCATGTTCTATCTCTGTTCTTGAACTGTTTCCTAAGCAAATACTGGGGGCATTGTTGAAGAGACAATATTGGGTGAGATGGACCAAAGTTCTGACCAAGTAAAAAAATACTTTGTCATTTACATACACTGTGTATGTAAATCAATAGCTGTAGTTAGATCATCTCCATCGATATAGCAGTCAGGATATTCTTTCTGATGTCTCAAATTAGTAACCTACTGAAGCAATACTCAGCCAATATATGACCTAGTGTGTCTGAACTAGAAACATGAAATGAGATAGGTCTTGGCAGTCATCTCAACTGATACTCTATCAAGTGAACCAACCTTATTCTGGGTATCCTGGGTATCCTTAATGGGGAAAAACCTCTTCACACTTTTAATCCTTTTCTCATTATGAAAATTACCTGAAATATAGATCTCTCACAAGCGTACAGGGTTTTTCTTTTAATAATTTTTGAAGCAGTGCTGACAGCAGCCATTGAAAAACTGGAGCAAGTTCTCTGGAGAGTCTTCAAGATGGTCAAGGCTGGAGCACCTATACTGTTAGGAGACTTGTTCTGAGCTACATAGTCTGATTCTCTACATTTTCTTTCAAGAAAAACACTATTATTAAACATGTATTTAAATAATAGGAATACAGAAGTTGAAATGCAAGTTTTTAGGAAGCATTAATAGAGCTTAAAAGCCTCAGAAACCTTAAGTTCAAGTTTCATGTGCTCCATCTACAGCACATCCACCTGTCTAGGCTCAAATCTCATCACCACTGATTTCAGGAAATGACACTTCAAATGTAAGATCATACTACAGACGACCTTGGCCTTTTGACTTCAGAGGGTTAAAACTGAGTTTCTCAAAGTATAAATACATTTATTTTGCAGTACTCCAGTGAATAAATATCCTATTCTGATCTCATTCTCCAATCCCTAATTTGCAATCTTATGGAGGGTGAGAGCCTACCCCCTGCCCAACTGATAAAAACGTGTAACTACAAATAAATTATCATGCAACATTAATCACATGTTGCTTTGGGTTAGAGTGGATGATTTTGGAGTCCTTATTTATTCATTATTACAGGTTTAATGTTTTGATGAGAGACAGATCTTGACCCTAATACAAAGACCAAACAAACAGGCTGGTCCTCTGATGCTGTGTAAATTGATCTCAAAGGATTGCTGGATCCTAGATTCCCAATAGTCAGATTGACTGAGATCCTACTAAATTTGCACCATATCTCTTAACCAGATTAGAGTAATGAATGCATTTTTCATTAAAAAAAAGAAGATGGATGTGACACTGGAGGGAAAAGAGCACAAGTGGACAATGGAAGCTCCAATTTTCTTGTAATGTCTCAGCCATTCCTTTCATCATGTTTTTTTTTTGCTTATTTGGATTAGTTGAAATTTACTGCTGCCTGCTTCATTTCTTTAATGGGGTGAGTATATGAAGGTTGTTTAAGTACCCCTAAAACAAACAGTCTAAAATGTAAGTTCACCCACTCTCCAGTCCATTTAATTATAAATCACATTTGTTGGTTGTGAACTCAGTGCACAAGCTGATTACTGTGGTATTAATGAGGTGTTTAGGTATTACTTGGGTTGCAAAAAATGTGATTACTGAACTTCTGTAACAAGCTAAAGGAATTGTGTGAGCTGGAAAGAATAGGATAGTTTAGCCATCCTGATGGATGTACAGAGTCTAATGAAAGAAACACCCACTGTGCATTTGCATTAGAGACTATGCATCAGTCAGAACCAGGCTGCCTGGTCATGAAAAAAAAACTTGACAGCGTTTCCTTTGCATTGCTACTGACACATACAACAAAAAGAATAACTTTTCTGATTGAGATAGGAAAAGAGGAATAAAATAACTTGATACTGGGTTGCAATGCTCCCTCGAAATTGAGTATCAGGATTAAAAAGCACTAGGGTACTGGCAACTACCCATTTGTACCCCCAGTTAGTTACTGAGCTGTAGTATAAATAAGAATTCTAATGAAAAGAAACAGACAGTTCTCAATGCTAACACTGCGACAGAGAAAATCTGGCTGGAAGTTCTCTTCAACCAAATATCTGAGTGATGCCTTGGAAAAGGATCCTAAAGGGAAAATGGGGAACAGAGGTGTTATCTCAGGTCAGAACTGACAGGTGCACATACTATTTTTCTTCCTCTTTTTTTTTTTTGCAAGTGACCACCAAATTTTTCCAAAAGTGAAAAATCCCCTAAAGTAGAAAAAAACCCAAACACCTCTAACATCTTTTTTCAAAGCAAATGCTTTTGACTTGACTATTGTGTGTATGCCTATGCAGTAATAACAACAGACTTTGTTATCTAACTGGATCAATTGCCTAAATTTAATAATTTCAGTTGCATTTCTGATCCAGTTAGATAACACTATTTTAACAGAAACCATGGTAGCCTAAGGTCTCTTATTATTACTGCATAGGCATACACACAATGTATTACCAATTGATTTCCTAAAATTCTCAAGTAGGGTGGTATTTTTCCATACACTTTTACTGCTTCAAATCAACAGTTTTGTGTTATGCTTGCCATTTGAAGGCCAAATATAAACATCTTCCATTAAAATTTTGAAATTACCTAACCTCCTAGCAATTAGTCAAGAACTAGTTTCTCTTTTTTTTTTTTTTTAAATATATATATTTTTTATTTTATTTCTTATTTATCTTTCTTCTCCTTTTTATTTTCTTCCCCCGCCCCCATTCATTTTGGTTTGTTTCCCCTTCTTTTTGTTTCAAATACTACAACCAATTACCTCGCCTTTGTTTTCCTAGGATAATTGTTATTTGTCTTTCTCTTCAAAGTTTGTTCAATAATTAGCCTGGTCTCAAAATAAACTTCCCAGTAAATAGCACTCTTGTTCTGACAGGAATGGAGAATCTGATCCTAGTAGTCTGACGTATTTTCAGGCTATTGTTTAGATTAAGAGTTTGTAGCAGAAATGGCTTCAGTATTGTTCCTTCATATTCTCAGTCTGCCTAATATTGCTTTGCTGCTCTGAAACTTGGTTTGATTCCAGTGAAAACCCAGAACTAAAGATATACATGCCACTCTCTGCTACTCTTCTGCCATGGGCATTGTGTGGTGCTACTCTTTCAGAAGCTGCTGCATGTAGCACATGGGCATAAGCCATGGGGAGATCCTGAACCTCTGCAGATCAGCTGGACAACATGAACCACCAGTTGGTCATAGGCAAAAGCCTCCACATCCATGTTGGGTTTTCATAATCTCAGGTTGTCATGAAGCTGCCAGAATCAGACAGTTCTGCAGACAGAGAGACCCAGAAAGCCACAGTACTGCATATAAACAAACATGAAAGATGAGTGTTGAAGGACTGGCATTTGAAAAGGACAACAGAGAGTCACAGCTGTAGTTATTCCTGACTTGCGACACTAGTCAGCTTTGTGGCAGTCTGAAGCTGTGATAGTAGCAAGTATTAATGACATTAATATCTCTTGACCACATTGTATTGCTTTTGGCTGGGGTAGAGTTAATTTTCTTCACAGTAGCTGTCATAGGGCTGTGTTTTGGATTTGTGCCAACAACAGTATTGATAGCACACCTATATTTTAGCTGTTGCTGAGCAGTGCTTACATAGAGTCAAGGCCCTTTCTGCTTCTCACCCTACCCCATCAGAGAGCAAGCCAGGGGTGCACAAGAATGTGGGGGCAGACACTGCTGGGACAGCTGACCCCAGCTGACCTAAGGGATATTCCATATCACATGACATCACGTGTAGTATGTAAAGCTAGGGGAAGAAGAAGAAAGGGAGAGTCTGTTTGGAGTGATGGCATTTATCTTCCCAAGTGACCATTATGGCTGATGGAGCCCTGCTGTCCTGGGGATTGGCCTGCCAATGGAGAGCAGTGAATTAATTCCTTTCTTTTGCTTGTGTGCACAGCTTTTACTTTAACTATTACACTATCTTTACCTCAACTCATGAGTTTTCTCAGTTTTACTCTAGTGATTCTCTTTCCCAACCCACTGGAGGGGAGTAAGCGACAGGCTATGTGGAACTGAACTGCCTACTGGGGCTAGACCATGACAAATATCTACTTCTGGCCTTCTTTGATTCTTCACTATACTCCAGGGAGACATATTTGGGCTAGGTAAAAGTTACACATCTTCATCTGGAAGAATGTAATTAACATTGCCAGGGGACAGAAACATTCTGAAACACCTGGAAATACAAATTTTAAAATACCTCCTAATAATAAAAGCTTTAATTGTCATTAAAATTATGCATTTCAGAAGACTGTAGCACTGAAAACTCTATTTCTTTTCATAGATCTTGTATAAATTGCCAGCATCTTTCATTTATCCTCAAATTTATCCTCCATCTCAGATTTTCTTATTGCAAGGTATTTTTCATGAAGGAAAAAGAAGGCCAGTTATTGTAGGGTTAAGTCACATTTTCTGCCTGCTGTAACACATACCATGCTCCTAAATGCTTGGTGACAATGCACATAATTACTTTTTAATTTTTTTCAAGCACATCTCATCTGGGAGTACAGAATAGCCTAAAACGCATCCTTTCATAAATATTATATGGAAGAGCTCCTGACTATTAAGATAAAAAGCTACTTATTTTAGCACACCCTATTGAAAGGAGAAGTTGTAATTTTTTATAATAGAAACCAAATCCTGTTTATTTGTTTCAGCTGGTGTTTGCATAAATCAAAAGTGTCAGTGGTAATCTGGGAATCATGGGTTGCATTGGAAGAGTTTGACAAAATCCGCTACGGTGATTGCATATGAAAGTGTTGTGGTAGTTTTTCCAGGTCACTGTATGCAGTACAGATACCTGCAGACTGTGCTTTAGAGAAGCACAAATCCATGCTGCCAGAGATGAGCATGCAGAAGGGAGAGCCAGCAGCCTCTGTCCCCATGTCTGAGCCTGCCAGTTAGGAGGAAATGGGAGTCCGAAGCCAGTTCAATGATGAAATCTGCACTTCTGCAATTGATCTTGCAGCCTCCAGTTCTGTCCCAATAGTCCTGTGGCAGACTACCTGGTTGAGGAAAAACCTCAATGGCCTCAGGAACTAGTTGTCTGCTTTTTCTCCTTTCCTGCACTTCATCAGTCTACTGCAGTTTGGCATTTTGGTGATATTCCAGTTAGCAATCCAGAACCATATGTCAAATTTTTAGGAAACAAACTCAAGGACCTGTTCTTCCTCCCCATCCCCCACCCAGCTTACTGTGTGATACACCATCATGAAAAGAAAGCAGCTTCAGGTCATGCAAATTCTAATCTCTAGTTGCCTGTGGTTCAAATCCAGAAGAAAATACATTTGCTTAAGGTCTTGTAGTTTTGGAGATTCTCTTTAAAACATTTTCAAATGCAGTTCCTTGGAGTGTATTTGTACTTCCTCTCTTGATGCCACCCTTCTGCCACCAGAATGTAAACTTAAAACAAGCAAAAAAATCACCTAGCCCTTTCTCCATACCATTTTCATTTATCTTCTGCCCAAGGCAGTGGTGAAGTTATACACATTTTAAACAGCTTTTCTTATGTTCAGGTTTATTTATTTTGTTTTTCTCTGTCACAAGGCCATTCTGTCATCCTTAATTTCAGAAAAGAACTGTCTTATTCCTCTAGATAAAAGCAGAGACACTCCTTGGAAAGGCTAGTGCAGTGGTTGTCTTCCTGATTTTTCCTTGTGTTCTGGAGTGGCATCTGCAAGCGATTGTGCCTCCAGCTTTCAAGTCTACAAAACAAGCTTTGTCCCAAAGGGCCTGATGTCAATCTCTGTGTCCTGCAGGATGTCCTAAGTGTTCTGTGCCATCGACAGTCTTAGAGAGCCTGAAACAGTTTGTTAGCCACTACTGATGAACCAGCTGTATAGGTCCTTGCAAAGAGCTGCAGCTCATTAACAGCAGTCCTGTGGGGAGGGCAGCCAAGTACTTGACTCTCATTTTGCAGCCTGTCAGGCACAGACCAGCAGAATTAGAAGAATGGCTCTTCTTTACCACTCAAAGTTGTCTGCACTTCTCAGGCCTGATCTAAATGCCAGGAAGGAAGCACAAATCTCCATGCCTAGGCCAGCAGGTTGGGAATTAGACTTCTTCTGTTTATTAAAGCATTCTGGTAAATACAGTCTTTATAGCTCTCTGTAAATAAGATTTACCATAGATGGTGATTTCAACTGAAGATAAGTTTTAGTACTGTTGTACATGTAAAGATTTTTTTCATGTAGAATAATTTATCTGACAAACAGAGATGGGAATGGGGAGCAACTCTTCAATATGTTATGATATCCTCAGAGGAGGCACACGGTTTTGTAGTTGCACAGTGTGAAAGCATGCACTGAACAAAACTGGCGGCAATATTTAGCAAATGACACAGCCTAGGTTATGGAAATTATAAGTAATACATGAGAAACTGATGTTATGTTCTATTGTTATGAGAATGACAAGTATGTACTTGTGCATGCTACCAAGCACATCTTTGGCTGGAGCTGTGATTCTGTTCCTGACTCAGCCCTTAGGGGAGGTTGGCTATACTTGAAATTAACATTGCAGACTGGGATTTTGAAAAGTCAGATCCCTCTCCACACTCCTTTTGGTTACTAGGGGTGACTAGGCATAAGAAAAATGAAAATATGGATAAGTCGACTCTTGTGCACTCAACAAAGAAGGTACAAGAGGAAATTCTTGTCAATATCAAAAAAAAAAATAATAATAAAAAAATCTCTGCAGTGTGAACCTTGCCATTTCCTTCTGCTTGGGCAACCATTTATGTCCAGTAACAGTTTAGGAGCTGATTCTTGTATCAAATGCTTTGAGTGAATCTCAGCGGCCTCTGACAGCAGCAAGATTTGAGATATTTTTTATTCTTTCTGTAGGGGCAGCTTTTGCCACTAACTGGCTCAGCAGAAGTCTCTAATTCTACTGTATTTCTAGAAGCAAACAGATCCATTTTAATACATTCTCATTTTTTGTTTTATTTTTCTGCACCATAAGGTAAATTAAGTGGGGATAATGTTCCAATTATTCTATCTCATTTCAATGATTTTGATTGCCAGGTGGAAGAGAAATGCTTGGTTATTCTAAATATCTGGAGAATTTTCTACCGTGAAGAAGTTTGCTTGCATGGTAAGTTGAAATTTATAATTCCTGAGTTAAGGTGATATAATTGTTTGAATCATGTTGCTGTTTTTTTCACAGAAATACTAGAACATATTTGTCATTTTTATAACAGATGAGATGGGTTTGATATTTGCATAAGTTTAACATTGGAACAATAGATGTATTTACTGTTTACATAAGCAGGTGTCAAATTGATGCAATAAGTAATTTTTTACTGCCACCTTGTGGTGTTGCAGGCTTTTGAAGACAAAAATGCTGTGAGAGAATCAAGGCCTTATGAAAAACAAACAAAAAAGCTATAAAATGATACTGCCAATTTTTAATTTTCCCTCCTCTCCCATGTAATCTGTGATAGTGCTTAGTTAAATTTTACTCCCAACTTCTGACATTCACGATTTACCTCTCTGTTATCATTTGTTGTCATAGATAGGGTCACCATACACAATCTGGAAAATAAGAGCAATCTGTTCTGTACCCATGAACACAATCAGAACAAGCTTTTTTAAAAGACTAGAAAAGGTCTCAATGCTAAGTCGTCTTTTTTTTTTTTTTTTTTTTTTTTTTTTTTTAAACCAAATTTTGAAACTTGATTGCCAGTACCATTTCCTCAATGCTTCTAGAAACTAAAATTTGTCTTTTCAAATGTTTTATATATTCTGTACAGATCCTTTTCTTGTTTTGCTTATGTTGAATATACTTTTGGTTGTCAATCTAACAATCCTAAATACCTGAGGAACATGACATTCACAGAAGCAGCTTCTGGTGGCCTTACTGCACGCTTGAAGGTAAGAACCTGCAGCCTCCAATGTACTTATCTGGAATATGACAGACTTTGAAAATCTCCCTAGATGCATCAAGTGATGTTGCAGGTCTGTCCATGTTATTTGCTGGTGTTCCCTGTTTTTCTTTTCCTCTTCTGTAGTGCTAGTGGAGAGAAACTTCTAATACCTCTATCGTGATTCCATTTTTTGAGATTGGCGTGACATAGATTTCTCAATTTTCTTGTTCCTGAGCGATGCTGAGTTACACAGCTAGACCTTCTGATGTCTGGGCTTTGTTAAATCCCTGCTTACAAGACAATTTCCCTCCAAATCAGTACTTCAAGGCTGAAGCTATAATGTGTGCCTTCTGCTGAGTCTCTTTTGAGAATCATGGTCCTTCTGCGTGACCCCATCCAAAACTGTAGCTGATCAGCAGTTCGTGAAATCAGCTACATCATGTGCCGTGGCAGGGAAGTGTGCTCCAGGCAGGCCAGTTTCTCACTTCTGCCTTTTTTTCCCTGACATTTCAAAATCACTGCAAATCTGTGGTGGTTCTGCAGCTTGGAATATCTGGTAAGCTTGCAGAAAAAGTTAGCTTAAACCTTCTGGGTTAAATCTACAAGAGATGGCTATACCAACTGTAGAGGCCCAGGCTTCACCAAAATATATAACTTAAAGAAATAAATTTAAAAATGGGGTGAGGAGGTGAATAACCACAGGTAGTGTTGTTGTTATTGAAATATTAGATGTTGACTGGATTTTTACCTTACACTGAGGTCCACTTGAGGTTGAGGATTTAGATGCCCATGTCTAAAAACACTAGAAAAAACTCATTCTGTTAGCATTGTGAAGCTGATACTGACAGGATTGAAGCCAGAGATCAGCCTAGGTCTGTTTGGGTAGTGTTCTTTAAAAAAAATTAAAATTGTTGGAAAATACCTTTAATAAAATAAAATCAAATTGTTTACCTAGCACAGCCAAGTCCACCACCTAAATTGTTGTTAAGCAATAGAAACTGATAAAAATGACAGTCCTTTTTATTTAGGTCGACACGTTTGAGGCTTCAATCCACCCTGTTTACTCTGAGAACAGCTCAGATTAGTGAAAAAGTGGTATCTCAGTTGTGGCAACAGAAACAAGTAACAAACCAGTGTTACATTATTTCCCTGTCTTCATTCAAAGAGACCCCCAAAGAGTTTGCTTTATTGGGCATAAGGGAAAGCTTCTAGCTCCCATATGCACGGAGGATGATTTTACTGTGGCATTTAGACTGGCTCCCTGCTTGGGGACTGCACAACTCTCATCATGCCCTTTAACTTTATACTCTTAATTTACTTCTGCATAAACTATTAGTTCCTTTGAATGAGGGCATCTGCAGGGATAAAACCCCAGTGTCTCTGCTGGGGAACCTGGGCACAACTGTTCAACTCTCCTAGATGATTTATACATGGTTTTTTGTCCTGGTTCGAGCCAGGACCGAACCAATTTTCTTTCTAGTGATTTTACTTTTCAGTAAGGTCTTTTCTAAGTAGCTGCACTTGCTGAAATTAATGGCATGTTTTTTGAGTCAGTGTCTGCTTCTAGGGCTGATAACACTCAATGTTTATAGTTGCTGCTGGAGAACGGTGTGCAGAACTAAGGCCACTGTTTGACTCTGAAAAAACATCTGATGCTCTGGAAAAAAAAGGGAGTAAAGGAGTCACACCTGCAACCCTCTGGTGGGGAGAGGCGGACTGGACAGGTAATCAAAATTGGCCAAGCTAATTATACCATCCCATACACATCATACTCAGTATAAATTTGAAAGGTCATGAGTGTCAAGCTCTTTGCATCCATGGCTGGCATTCTCAGAGGACTCCTGTTCATCTTCCTTTGATCCCAAGCTGTGAGTTCCTGCAGTGGTGTGTTCCTGCATCCAGCTGTCATCAGCTGACTCCAGGAGCCCGGTTCAGGACTTTCCAAGTTCCTACCCTGCAGCCTCTACCATGACGTGAGAGTAATTGGGGTGGAACACAACAGTGGTTTTGTTTATATTTTAATATATCTTTTTATATTTCATTATTTTATTTTTTATCTTTACTGTTTCATTATAGCTGTACAGTTTAGTTTACAACCTGTAAGTATCTCTTCCTTATTCTCCCTCTTTTCCTTTTCTCAGAAGGGAGAAGGGTTAATAGAGAGCATCTGTCATTCATTTAATTGCCAGCCCAGCATTTAACCGTGAAACTGTTACAGCATCCTTCAGTCTGCTTGCTGTATCCTGCTTTCCCAAGAGTGAGTAAGGGGTCACAGTCTCCCAGCAAGATGCCTGCCACATGAGGGACAAAGCAGCTGCTTTTTTTCATATGCTGATGAATATAAACACATGTACATTTTCCTGGCAACAGAGAATGGGAATTCTTTTATATGTTTTTGTTTCTCTGTGTTTTTTCTCTTGTTCCTTGTTCCTCTTTCTTGTTCTGAAAGCACCACTCACATTGCAACACTTCGCCAGCTACTTACATTTGGGAGTTAAGGGTCTATAAGAAAATGTCAGAGCTTTTTAGAGGTTAGAGACCGGTCAGAAAAGACTGGAATTGTGATTCTAAGCTACTTTTTGACAGGACTCTTTAAAAACCTTTGAATAAATGTTTCAGAATGGCACTGGAGAAAGCTATGGAACTAGGGGGGAATCTAGGATAGAAGTACATGCCATCAGACCCAGTTAACTTATCCGTTGGATTTAGAGAAGGAAGGGAGAACAGAGATGAAGCAACTGAAGTAAAAAAAAAAAATATGAGAAAAGAGTGAGGTATTTTTACTTGATTAAATTTTATAACCTTTCCTCTCCTTTTGAGCATCCCACTTATAAAAGTTAGCAGCCATCAGACCATCCTATGATGCATAAAGAAAAAACACCTCTTGGAGCTTGCTGTGCAGAAGAAGAGCTAAAAGCTGCTGTAGAATACAGGTGTTTGGGTTGTTCAGGTTTTGAAGTTTTGGGTTCTTTCTTTTTCTGGAGGACTACCATCAGCTGAAATAGTGTACCATGAAGAATCTGGAGGTAAGGCCAAATTAGACCTAATATCAGGAATTTAATATCTGCTAGTCTAGCAGAAGAAGATCCCCCAATTTATTTTAATTTTTGTATGGAGGACAAGGAAAATATGTGCATATCAGCTGCAAACTCAGTCTTTTCCCCTTAAAAAAACACAGATGAGCTCAAAGGTTTATGAAACAATCTGAGTAGAGATCTATGCTAGTATAATTTAAAGTAACATAAACCAGTGATTATCACAGCTGATGATATCTCCCAAGACATGGTATCAGTTGAAAGGGAAGAAATAATGAAAGGTCTGGTAGAATTATTGGGATTAGAGATAGAGAGAAGTAAAGATGGTAAGAGAAAAACACAACAAAAAAACATTTTAATCAGATACTACAGGGTTGAAAACAATATGAAAGGAACACAACAAATTACAACCATAAGATAAAAGATAGACTATTTAGGAGTTCAAATGCAATTGTTCTGCAAAAAAGTGCTATTAGAGCCTCACTCTACTGCATCAGCTATTGGCAAACACAGCATTACCAGTAACAACAGTGTGAAAAATCTGATTCTGGCACTACACAGAACCTTGAAACCATTTTCAATAAATGGAAAAGCATGACAGTGACCCCACACATCTGTCTTTTTGGTTAATGAGAAAGGTGGTGGTGTGTGAAGCAACACAGAAAACCACTGCAGGGACTGTCAGAGTGTTTGTTAGATATTTACAAAAGTGGTAGGAGTGAGTTCACTGCAGCTCAAGTCAGCTTTCACTCATGCATAGATACGTCACTGGAGTTTCAAAATTACTCTTTTCACTGCTATTTCTAAACAGAAAAGTTGTTGGTTTAGGAAAACTGTTAATCAATTCTGCCTCTTCAGAGCTACACACAAGGCTCCGGTTAGCAGGAAGCTGGGGACTTTCATGCCAGCTTTGCCAGGTCCTCTGTGCATTCAGGAGCTTGCTCCTGATGACTGGGGCCAGACAGACAAGCTCCAGCTGTAGGGCTGTTCTCTGTCTACAACCTGTCCCTTAAGGTACTTGATGTGGGTCAGGCTGCCATTACAGCTTATAGCACTGAGCAGCATGGAGCCTACACTAGTCCACATGGCTGAATGGGATCTCCACCTCATTCTTCTTTCAGAGTTCATGCTCATTTAACACCAAGCATTGGTCCAAACTTCTATCTGGCCTGCCCTACTTTTAGTGCTGTACAACAATAGCAGACTGCATCAAGACAATGGAAAATATTCAGTTGCTCTTCTTTTTTTCTACCAAAGCATCTTCACACACAGATTAAAACTGTTCTCCTTGTCTCTTCAGATTTTCTTGACTCAAGCTGTATCATGTAGGTGATGCAGCAATTTAATTCAGAAATATAAATCTGTTGCAATAGAATTGAATTTACGTAGCAGTCGGGTGTTGTCAGGGTGAAAATTAAGGGAAGTGGTAAGATAAAGTCTATGAACAGAACTCTCTAATCAGCAAAGTGGCAGACTTTGTTACTTTAGCAATTTCTGACACTCAATAAAGGAAAATAACAGCAATGGTGAAACCCACCTGAAACAAGGATATATTTGTTTTAATTACTGTGCAATTATGTCAAAAGCTTCTGTAGAAAACTGACAAGCCAAGCAGGCAAAAGAAAAGATGAATAAGAAAGAACTTCTGTTTTTTCTTGTCATCACTTGGGTATCTATTTAGCATCAAATTATCTTAGACAAGTACAACAATTTTAGGTGGTTTTTGCCCTTGTTAAACCTTCTAAAAAAATTCAGAAGAACAGCCCAAGAGCCAAATGGAGTTTCATCCGAGCCAGACTGCAGAACTAGAACTGCTATAGCAGCATTGACAGATAACTTCCCCCTCAACCAAGCATTTGTTCTCAGCTTCTCTGTTCCATTTGATATGATCAACCATAAAATATTGCTCTCAGGTCAGAGGGTAATGACAACCATTTGAATCATTGTGCTAAAATATCCTGGACCTCTCCAACAGAGTGACATGAAGTTCCTTTAGTGTGTGAATACACACCTGTACTTAGCCCATTGTACAAGTCCTTTCCATAATGTCTCTCAACGTGGCACCCAAAAGTAAACTTTTCTACTGTTCTTGTGTTGTGTTTCTAAACTTTCCCAGCCCGGTGAAAGATAAACTGTACTCAGTGACATTTCCCAGTATGACTAAACTAGTGTAACCTACTTAAAAATGAAACCTGCAGACTGTAGAAAATTCTAAGTGGTAGAAGGCCCCTTTCTGCCATTCCTAGAGGTGCCTCTGCAGGATCTATGAGTGTCTCTATGAATAGCCTTGTTTTTTTCCAGAGGCAGCACTTCCCAGTGTGCACACTTGCAATACCCTTTTCTGTGCTGTTCAAAACTGAATGCTTCCTTTCCTGGAAAAAACACACTTGAGGCTGTGCACTGAGGTGCTGTGTGGAGTATCCTGTCATTATAAGGCAAATATAATAGCAAAACTTACTGATTCTTCATACTGAAGACCTCCAGCACTGTCATAGGAACCTCTGCAGAAGAATGTAGTATTTTGGAAACAGCTACAGTTCCACATGTACACACAATAAATTATTTGTGACAGTGTTATTTCTGACACAGCTGTGTCACCAGAAATCTGTACCTATACTGGAGTGTTATGAATTTACAGAAAACTTTATTTCAGCAGAAACTCTAGCAATTAATTACTACAATACCAGTTCCCACCAGCTGAAAGGGAGAATGCAAATTACTTGAAATGACAGAGAAGGACTCTGTTCTGCTTAGCCATGGATACATCCTGGGTCTTCTCTGATACAGATTGCTTAGTAAATTCCTGCAAGAACAGAAGACAGATCTGTGGTAAAAAGCATACAGTCCACTGGTAGTGGGGTCAGCAGCTGGTCCATACACTGAAAAACAGTGATGTTTTAAAACAAAACAAGTTTTTTTACCAGTAAGGGATACAACTTGTTTTTCCCGTTTGGCCCAATAGGTGTTCCTGTACAATTGTAAACTGGAACAAATCTAAAAGAACACTTCAGGATTGTTCCCTTCTCACATTGGGCTATAATTTACTTATTAATCAAATGCAAGCTCCTAATTGTCATCTTTAAAGCATCAAATATCCCAGTATTACCTAAGGCTCTAGAAGAGACCATCATCCACAATGACATTCCTTAGTACAGCAAAACTTTCTACATTAATGGTGATTAACTCATACTTAAGCTAAAGAACTTTCTCAGTGAGAATCTGAGACTTGGAAATGTACTCTCAGGGGCAAACTTCGCAACTTTGCTATAAGCACAAGGCACTTCTTTAACTTTTTCCCTTCTAATGTAAAACTGTAAAAATATGCATACAAAAAATGCAAAGCAAACAGGCCACTAACATAATTCTCACTCCTCAAAGGACAAGAAACAGATGTATAATTACTTTTTTAGTGTCTTACAGGCAGCTGTTCCAAAACTATGGTGATAAGAACAGTATTCAAACCACTCTAATGTGGAAAGATGTGAAGCACTTTGAACAAAGTCAGACAAGGGCTGCATAGTTTAACTACAAAAAGAACATGGGTAGTCTGTACCCACTGGGCCTTGCCAACTTCTTGTAGTACAGAGTCTTAATGATACAAGATATTCTTCTAAATAACAAAAGACCCAAGATTGCCCTGTAATCTCAAGAATACCATCATTTAAGAAAACCTTTTAAAAAGAGACAGATGCTTGCTTCAAAGGATTTGGGACCACAGAGGATTCTGATATAACACAGGGTAAATACCTCAATGAAAATGAAAATACAGATATTTTCATCCAAGTAGGATCAAGCACATCTCAAAAGAAGCAAAAAACTCTCCTACATTTAGAAAGCTAGATTACTTTAGTAAAAAAATATATATATGCAAGATATATGAATAACTTTGCTTGATACCACATCTTTCCTGGTGCACAAAACTTAAATAATTGAAGTAACAAATGCATCTGCTAATATATTGATACAGGCAAATTATCAGTTGTAAATTTCACTGAGATTGCAAAGTGTCAGGTCATGCACTGTTTAATTTCAGAAACATTGTAGAATGAATGACTGATTTTATCCAATTAAATCATCCTGATGAGCAAGAAGTGATTAAGAGTAATCTGATCTGTCTTTTCAAACGCACTGCAAATATGCATCCAGATACATAAAAATTAAGATATGAAGAATTTGTTTATATAATGTCTTGGTTTGGGCCCAACACAACAACAAAGGAACAGCTCCATGGCCGCTGTCCCCACTCACCCACCCCCACACACACACTCTGGGAGGAGGAGGACAAAGCTCCTGGGTGGAGACAAAGGACAAGGAGGGTTCTTCACCGATTAAGGTCCCGGGCAAAACAGACTCAACTTGGGGGAAACATAATAACTTAATTTCACACTAACCAAACACACACAGGACACACACAGCACACAGAGCAGGGCTTGCATATGTTCCCCCACCCCTCCCTTCTTCCCGGGCCCACTTTGTTCCCGGTTTCTCTCCCTCCTTCCCCCCAGTGGCACAGGGGGACAGGGGATGGGGTTTAGAGTCAGTTCACAGGCTGGTGGTTCCTGCTGCTCCTTCCTCCTCGGGAAGAATTCCTCACAGTCCTTCCCTGCTTCCCCATAGGGTCCATCCCACGGGAGAGAGTCCTCCACCAACCTGTCCTTCATGAGTCCTTCCCACGAGCTCCGGAGCTGCTCCAGCCTGGGCTTCCCACAGAGTCAGGGGCTGCTTCGGGAACAAACTCCCCTGGCACTGGGGTCTTCCAAAGCTGCGCAATCAGAGGCCACAGGCAGCAAATTCTCTTGCCACAAAATTCAAGTTGACTGGCCAAGTTCACCCCTCCTGGTGCCTTCAGGGAATGTTCCACCACGTTCCTGCAGGATTGCAGGAGCACAGCTGCCATCTCTCCATGGGTTGCAGGGAAACTTCTGCTTGGGCACCTTCTTCTCCTTCTTCCTCACCAACCACCAGCACCGCTCTCCTTCCCCAGCACTGCTCTTCTCTCCCGAAGTGCTCAAGTGTTATCTCAGTTCTTCATATTTTAATCACAGAGGCACATCTATTGTCCTTCTAATGGCTCCCTGGCTGGGTTTAGAGCAGGGGGAGCTTCTCGGTTTCTTACCAGAGCCACCACTGGGGCCCCTCCCCTGCTACCAAAAGACCCACCAAACCAAACAACATATACTAAGATTTTTTTAACATTAAAAAGGAGATAAAATTAATTAATCTATACTTGTATCTATGACACTAAACATACTTTTTCAAGGGGAATTGTGTCTTTGCTCAGCAGCACTGTTGTCTAGTCTGTTTTTTCAATACAAGTTTTGTGAGCTGTGCTGCATTGCAGCTCACACATTTTAAATTTTCTCTCCCAAAACTTGGCATTTCAAGCTGACAAAAGACTAAGATTCAGATGCTTGCTTGCACCTGTGGCACAGTGCAGGAAATCAATTGAGCATACTCTCCTGTGTATTCCCCCAACAAAGCACTTAAAATGGGTTTCTAGCTCCCTAGAGATACATAAAGAAACTAAAGTTGAGATCCTTAAGTAACCTATATGAAGTCTAGTCACTTCAGACTGCCTCTCTAGTCAACAGCAAGAAGGACTCTTCCAGAGGGTCAGCTGCAGCAGAAAACATGCAATAATACATCTAAAAGTTAAAAAGCATTAGCTCTGATATTGCTTGAGCATTCCAGTGATATTCTTCAATAGAAGTTGAGCAGCTGTGCATTCATTACCATGTCTGTTGCTAAATACCTTTATCAATCTGGACATAAACATCTTCTAGAATTTAGGCTGAAGTGAAACATGAGGTTTTTTTGTAGAAGAAGCAGCTATCATATGTCATTTGCAAAACCTACACATTTTAATCACTGTTCAGAATTATTTAAATTTTATTGGCTTACTTCAATCACTTCAAGCTGATGCAACAAGTGGGACAAGTACCCTTTAAATCTTTTTTACCTCTTCTACTGGACAATACAGTATGAAGGTGGGAGAGTTCAGTATATGTTGTTGTGAAGGACCAGGTATTTCCTTACACGAACATGAAATGTCCTTTGAGTCAGCTCCACGCGGCGCTGAACCCCCTCTGTGTGTGTGTGGGAGGGGGGCAGCTGCTGCGGGGGAGGAGCCGTGGCCGGAAGCAGGGGCAGGACTAGGTCCCGTCTGATTGGCTGAAAAGCCCGGAAATGCAAAACTGGCGCCGAAGAACCCCATGAGAGAGGCAGCGCGGCACGCCCCTCTCTCTCTCGCTCTCTCCTCGTGTTCGAGGCGGTCGTCT
>NW_009954190.1:1916137-1918451 GCF_000747805.2 Chaetura pelagica | reverse complement strand
TCTGCACACCTACGGTCCCGGAGCCGCGCACCGACTGCCGCCGCTTTGTCTACGGGGGGGGCGACCTGCGCTTGGAGTGCCCGCAGCCTCTTTGCTACCAGCTCATCCTACCTGCACTGCCGCGTGGTGAGACAATTCCGGCTACTCCAGCTTATAGGGGAAAATATAATCCAGCCATTCGGGCATATCCCTCCCCTCTTCTTCCCTCACTTGAATAAGATGTGTAACTAAGGTGTACCCATATATGTTTAATGTGTTGTAATCACTCCTTTTGAACCTCCTGCCCCAAATTGCTTTGTTTTCCCCACAATAAACCTTGCTGTTGTTAGAAATATTAGTAAGCACTGAGCGAGTTATTCACTCAAAAAAGTCAGGACATAAGTTCCTGTATCCTCTGTGTGAGGCGATACCCACGTGTGGATCTCTCAGCAAATCCTGGTAAGTTAATACACTCCAATAAGGAGATATAATAGGTCACGGATCGTGACAGTTGTCCACACTTCTAGGAACTTATTTGGAGTGAGACCTCCAGGCTACTAAGAAGTAGCTGTTTTTCAAGATATTTTTGTGGCCAAATTTGTTTATTGGATCCATACTGCAGAGAAGGCTGTGGATCTGTTCTTTATTTTTTATGCAGTCTACCTGTTTCATTGAAAAGAATAGTTAAAAGGTTAGCAGATTAATTATGTACATCAATATTCTGAAATTTGGGAAGTTTGAATTTTCTTGTGAAATGAGGAGTTAAATGTCTGTATAGATGAAGAACACTTACAGGAGTCTTAAATCATCAGATAGGATCTTATCTGACACCCGGTAACACTGGTGTGTTTCTCACCCTTTTTGGTAACAGTAGTGGTTTACACTGCTTCAATTCCCACTCAACCTCAAATAGGCTCTGCTGAAGTGATTCACATTTCTGCTACTATCTGGGACATTTTAGGGGAAAAAATATATATAATTTAAAAGTATGATATGTAAGATTATCCTGAAAACTATGTTAGAAGTCGTAGGAGTTGATTCTTAACAGTTGGGCCTGGCAGTGGTGTAAAGCTAATACAATGTCAGTGAGTCACTTTAAATAACACTGAGGTTTCTGACTAAAATATTCATTTTCAATAGAGGTCCAGGAGACAAAAGCTTAAGCCTTCTCTGTTTTGGGAAATTTTAAATTAAGCAAGAAGCAATTTAGGGTCTAGTGAGTCAAAATAAAGTTCTCATAACTAAAGTTCATTTTATTCTTTCAGAACATGTTCAAGAATTTTGGTATTTGTGCAGTACATCTTCTGCCATTTGCAGCATGAACTACTCATGGAACCTGCTTCTCTCTTCATAGTCCTTCTATTGGTGCCTTGGCATCATGACAACATATTCTCAAATGCACTTCTGTTCCCCTAGTTTTCTCTCTGAATTCTCTTTTTCCCTAAAAAAATAGTTTTTCTATAGGGGAAAACTGGAAATGTAATATGAATATTCTCAAAACGAACATGTTGATATGTGTTAACACAAAAGGAGCCGTTTCTGATCTGCCTTCTCCATTCTACAGATAGTCCTGTAGGAGCTCAGTGGAAGGGAGGATTGTATTACCTTTCATCCTCAATCTGTGCATGTGACATATTCTTATCACAAAACCATTTGAGTTTTTCTTTTTGGACAGTCAAGTATTCAGTATCAATAGGCACAACATTTCAGAATGGCTCAGTGTATTTTCCCAGGTTGTTTCTGTGATCCTGCTTATCTTTATTCTTTTACTTCCTGCACCCTAATGCTTTTTCCTGAGGTCATTAGTAAATTCCATGCAGACACCTCACTTCTAAAAGAATTCAAGCTGACTGATTTAATCTGCACCAACATTTCAAAGAACCAGCATAAAGGTACTGCCCAGAGAATCTGAAATATTTAATGTGTAAATATGTATTATCTGGTGAACCTTTGGTGTGAATTGCTCCCAGGGTCAATTTAGAGAAACCTACAGAAGAAAAGCAAAGGAAACTGAGAATGAAAACATAATGATGTGCAACTAAAAAAAGTTCTGCCTTTCTGAGTGAGAATGTCCTCACAATGCTGAAAATTGCAGCCTTACATTGTGCAGCACTCAGTATATTTAAAATGCTTTTTCACAAGTCAAAACTGAAGGGGAAGGGGAAATGGAAGTGCAAAGACAAAACTGCAGGACTTTATTGTCCTTGAGGGCAATGTGAAGGACCAGGTATTTCCTTACACGAACATGAAATGTCCTTTGAGTCAGCCGACAAAACTGACTTAAAACGGTGTCTCCACACGGCAGGAAACCCCCTCTGTGTGTGGGAGGGGGGGG
>NW_009954190.1:1882592-1915998 GCF_000747805.2 Chaetura pelagica | reverse complement strand
CCTGCCCGCTCTGCTGCTCGCTGCCGCCCGTCCCCGCTGCTGGGAGCCGCCCGCCTCTGCCGCTTGCCTGCCCCCCGCCGCCGCTGCCAAAAGTCCCAGCGCCGCCTGAAACCGCCGCGTTTCCAGGGTCTGCAAACAGCCGTGCCGCAGCTACGGGGGGGGCGACCTGCGCTTGGAGTGCCCGCAGCCTCTTTGCTACCCAGCTCATCCTACCTGCACTGCCGCGTGGTGAGACAATTCCGGCTACCCCAGCTTATAGGGGAAAGTATAATCCAGCCATTCGGGCATATCCCTCCCCTCTTCTTCCCTCACTTGAATAAGATGTGTAACTAAGGTGTACCCATATATGTTTAATGTGTTGTAATCACTCCTTTTGAACCTCCTGCCCCAAATTGCTTTGTTTTCCCCACAATAAACCTTGCTGTTGTTAGAAATATTAGTAAGCACTGAGCAGGTTATTCACTCAAAAAAGTCGGGACATAAGTTCCTGTATCCTCTGTGTGAGGCGATACCCACGTGTGGATCTCTCAGCAAATCCTGATAAGTTAATACACTCCAATAAGGAGATATAATAGGTCACGGATCGTGACAGGCAATACTTCAGGAAAAGAGGATGATTATGAATCTAAGATGATTAAATACTAATGGCACAAACTTCACAAATGATGAAACAGTGAAATAAATTACCAGTGCTTGAAACCAGACACATCTAGATTAAGAGTACTTCTGTGAGACAGTTTGATAAATGTCCTGAATTTAGCAGCACTGTGTTGTCCCCATTTCAGGGACCTTTGACTTTGGTGAAAGGACTGGTTTGGATTGTGAGATGTCATCCCCCTTTTCTGGATAACAACCTTTGTAAAAACACAGTCTTATTTATGATTCTATACCACAGAGTTTCCCAGAAAGTAAGAGCTGTAAGTTTCTGTTTCAACATGTCAATATCAACAGTATTGAAATTATCAAAGCCAGACCTGCTTTGATATTTTCCAGGTTGAAGTCAAATGTTTAATTTGTCTAGACTTCAGGTGAAGCATTTTGAATTCCTGTTACTATTCATCAAAAGCTGATTGTTTTTCTATGACGAAACTTAAATTCTTACTTAATCTGAGTTGTAACTTACTCCGTAATCAACAACATTCACTTCAGCATGATTATTTAGAATGCAAGGCACTCTTTATTTTAGCTGTCCCATGCTGATGTGCAACAGTAATTGTCATTTGGCACTTAATTGCTGTTGTCCTTGTAAAACAGAATTGCTCAGATCAGGAGGCATTGAACCGTGGAACAGTGCTCCAAGGATGCCCATGCAACCTGCAAAGACTGCCTGCTGGACAGGTTTTGAAGCTCCAGACTGTATGTACATATGCTGGGCAGACCAGGTTCATCTAAGAAAATAGCACTGAACAATATTCTAACAAGAATTTTAAAATTTTTTTTTCTCACTCTCCACAAACTAGTCTATAATTAAACCAGCTTTAGAATTTATTCCAAAATTTCAAATCTAAAGTGAACTTTGACTGTACAATTTGGAAAGGTTGTTCAATTAATTTTGCTAGAAAATTATTTTCATTATTCCTCTTTCTCTACAGAGGAAAACATCTGAGATCTGAAGCTCTACTATCAGGTCTTATTAGACACTCATTCCAAGTCTCCAATATTTCTCACTGGTAGAAGTTCTAGCGCTGCCCCTAGCACATCCCATCCCAACAACAGTCACATCGCAATTATTTTTGGCATTTTTTTTAAAACATATTTTAGAAGTTTTCTAACAATGAAGCAACTATTTCTCTCCCTTTTTATTGATTTTACATAACTGCTCTACTAACAAACATACTGTTTAGTAAAGCCTTCCTTTGTAAGGAAATTTATTTGATAGTGTTCTAAGAAATACTTTTAGATTTTGCTGAGCACAAGTGAAAGCAAAATTTCTGAGCTTTTTGTTAAGAGCTCTTGCAGAAATGCATCTAAAAAGAACTAGTAGAATTGTTTAACTTGTTTTCTTCTTGTTTTATGTGTGCAGATAATATTTTGAAGGTTGACAGCATCATGACAGTCCAAATCACAGCATGATACCTATGTTGCAGATACTAAAGTAGTGAATTGAATATTTTCCAGAGGTATGAGATAACCTGCTGTTTGCTTTGAAAAATCAGTTACCTTGGGCTTTGCATGAAACTGAGTTTTGCTTACCATAGCCCCAGTGTGAAAAAATCCAGCACATGCCTTTAAACACTTCCTGGAATAAACCTCTATATTACAGGCTTCCTGAATCTGATGCCCTAGTAATTAAGGAAAACTGGAACATGTTTGTGTTGGTGACCTTATAATCTGTTCAAGACTGCCTCCTTCTAACCATTTTCATGTCTTAGTCCACACTCTGAATCAATGGTTGGGTTGATAGCACAACCAAGTGAATCCCTTTGATCTATATTTTTGCTATTTTTACAGTTTCTTTAACTGAGGGTAAATAGAAAGCAAACAGGTTCACAGAAGTGCATATTATGCTCCAAGTCTTCAGGGTTTTTTCATTTAATCAGTGATTTCAAATGCAGTTATGAACACAAACTTTATTTTATCTTTAGACTCCTGCACTACGTGTCAATGTTTATGTATCCTGACAGACCATCCCTATCTCCATCAACTGTGGGATATTGCAGTGCACAGTCTAAGAAGCATTTAATTTCCATGAAAAACTTAGTAAAATGGTGAATCAGTGTTCCTGTCAGAAAGAAACTGATGGCCATTCATTCTCTTAGAAGAGAAGAGGGCAAAGCTAATAAGATACTCTGACTGTTTAAGCTGAAGGTAAAATAAAGGCACAGCTTCATGGAGATTGGTGCAATAGGATGGCCCTTGTGAGACAAATGTTTGGTGTTTTTAATCTTTGGATTTTCTGCAGCTATATGGGGCCTTCCTGCTGTTGAACCACACACATTTATACAGTGATTGATAATATTTAGTTAGCATCAAACGCTTAATTCTGTTGACTGATTCTTAAACTGTGTGCCTTGAACTAAGCATCATTACTAGACATGAATGTTGATTTTCAATTAAAAAAAAATAATTATATCACCACACTTTTTGATTCTTTTCCTCAATATGTAGGTTTCTGTCTATAGCGAATATAAGGAAATTTAACATGTGACCTTTTGATTGCATTGTCTCTCCTTACTGTCTGCAGTTAAAAATCTCTTCCCTCCTCAGATAATTTTTATTATATCTTGAATTGTCTTGGATAAGCAAGAAACACTTTGTCAGAAAAAGGCATTTTACAACATCCAAAAATCTTTTAGTTATTTTCCTTTAATCAATTTTCCATCAACTTTTTAAAGAATGAAAACAGGGTCTCCAATGTTCTCATAATGTTATCTCTAATGTCATTTACAGGCATGACAATGCTTCTATATTTTTCTTGATACTCCTTAAGAATTATTTTAGCCTTCTAAATGTCACCTCAGAGTCAGCTAGCTTCCTACCAGTGTCTAAGTTCTCTTGATTTGCAGGTTTCTAGGATGCAACCTCTTCTGTTACTGTAAGCACTATGTTTTGCTCCTAGCTGAATGATGCTGCATTTGGGAGAATTAAAATGTGCATTGGGATAGTCCAAGTGGCAGTTTAAAGACTATATTTTGTTTCAGACTGACAGCAAGATGCTTGCTGGAGCTAGTGAGCCTGAGGAAATTGCAGTGGGATAATTCTGCTATTGCCAAGCTCCAGCATTCAGCCTGGAGTCCAAGAAACCTGTTCCAGCCTGTGGGACCTGGGATATTGTTAGCAAGCAGCTGAAAATTAGCCTGCCTACAGCTATGCAGGGTATAATAGGATCAAATGTGTTACTAATTGCTAGAAAGGCTGGCAGCACCAAGAGGGGAGTTTCCTGGAACCACTGAGAAAAAACAAGGGAATGCAATATAGTACATACACTTGCAGTCACCTCCCACCCTTACCCCCCCACACCTTGATAAGACTGACAATGTTCTTCAGCACATCATTTTCCTCCACCATCAGAATGATTTTTTGACTCAGTCAGCAAATTGCTCATCACAGCAATAGCAGCAATGTGTATGGAAAATATCAAGTGACTGTGCTGCACAGCAGTAACAAAATAAACCAGAAACAGGATAACCAGTGTAAAATAACCAAACAGGTATTTCACTAATCTTCTCAGGGCACATCAGTGTGTAGTGGCACATTGTGACAGATGTGGCAGAGCAGAGAACAGCACAATCTCTGACTCGGGTAATTTACGATGCATACATACATTTGAGGATTAGTAAAAAAAAACAAACAACCACTACACTGAAGTCTTTTAGAAACAATTTGAGAGCAAAGTTCTTCCTTGGATGCTGATTGAATGCAATGATGGTTTATCTGTGGAAAAGTAGGGAAGACAACAAAGGATCCACCTGAAAGTCAACTGGGTCCAACTCAGGTGCTGATGGAAAGAAAACCACTTCTTTAACATCCATCTAACGTGAGTGTTAGTGACAGTATTGGCACTGTGAAGAAAATGGACAGCAAATTCACTACAGCAGAGATTTCATCAAAATCATCCCAAAAGATTTGTGAGTGTATTTTGTTTATTACAAACAGTGTCTGAAATAGTGATATTCTGTATCTGTAATGAAAAAGTTTCAGTCAGGACACAACAAATATGACCAAGAAGATCAACTCTATAAACCCTCAGCCCTTAATATTTGATCAGCCCATATAGATGGTTATGCACTGCATCTTCAGTATCTCCCTTTGAGTGACAAATTAATTTACAAAACATATGATGGATGACTAAAATAAATGGTAAACTGATAATTCCAAAATATAGCCTGTGTGGTACCATTATCAAACTTTTCAAAAAGTTCATTCTTCTTCTACATTACAGTAGATAATCAGATTCCTATTCCAGCATGATATGGAGAATCCTGCTTATGCAGGTAGGTGCACAACACTCTCATGACAAAATCATAACTGGTCCAAGATCATGCTTGAGCTTCCTGTTTTCCAAGGAATAATCACGTCACATAACTTGCAGTACAACATCACACTGCAAGAGGACGTTACTTCTATTCAGACTTTCCAAAGATTAACAGCAATGTAATAGCCCTTTTTTCAAAAAATTGGAGTCTTTAAAATATTTTTAAAGTGCTTTGCACAAAACCTTATATTTCAGTAATGTAGCTTTAAATAATTTCCTATATAGTAAGTTCCCATTAAGCTGTACATCAGTGTGATATGATGTTTGTGGCACTTTAATGATTAGGCATGTTGTATCATTGTGTTACATTTGGCTGATAATGGAAGCTTTCACACAGTTACCAACTTTATTAAAACAGGTTTTTGTTCTTTTTATTGTCAGAGAAGACATTAATATAAGAGTCAGCTATGATAAAAGATAAATATCAAAGACATAAGCCATGTGGTTTGACTTCTCCAGGTCTTGCATCTGATCAATAGAACTGTAGCTACATCAGCATTTTATGAAGAAATTCTGAAGCTGTTCCATAGAAACTATTTTCAGCTACTTTTAGTTTAATATATAATTTTCAGGTTTTTTTCTCCATTTTTTCCACAATATTATCTAAAACTCTTTGATAAACAGTTTTCAAGAAATACCTCAATTTCTTTGACATGTTTGACATATAATCTATTACTTATATTGAAATAATTATTATTTTACTCATATTTATTCTGTTCTCTGAAAGATTGAGATTTTGAGCAGGGAATGAGATACATTTAATGAACATATCTGGCTTGTAGATCGCAATCAGGTCATGCTATTGTTTTACAACATGAAAAATATCCAGTTACATAATGTTTAAGAAGTAATATCAGCTCAGTTATAATTATCAGAATTCAAGAGGACACGTGGTTTTAAAAGACTCCTCTCTCACATGATGCAGGTTATCTATAACTTTCTTGCTGACATGCAGTGCTAGAAACTATATTAAATGGCTCTGGTGAAGTTTATTGTGGTTTTGACATTATTGTCCTCCTTGCCACACTTTTATAGGGGATATGACTCAATTGCCCATTCTTCTGATCTTTAGATAAAGCTGCAGTGACCTTGGAACTTTCCAATTAAATCATTAGTATCTGCTTATTTGGCAATGTCCCATTTGCAACTGATTTAGAAGCCGCAGGAACTTTTTTCAGACTTTTCTATGAATACAAGATAGTTATCAAAATCCACTTGACTGAATTAGTTGACCAGAAATCAGTGTGTAATTTTTATTTATTTATGGAAACAGTCCTAATTTTACCTAGTCCATGAGCCATTTCTGAAACAATGACAACTATGTTTCTTGTGGATCAGCATTTTCATAAACAAATTATAAATGTAGTAAATGTTTGTTTGCAGAGAGCAAACGTTAGCAAGAGTAAGCACATCTGTAGCTGAAATTTTCGGCGAGGTGATTTCCACTCAGTTCCCTAGACACCAATCTGTATGCAATACTGTTTCATCTGACTTCAAATGGGAATGGCAAGCATTTTGACTAAGGAATAAAAAGCCTCTTCACTCCTTTATAGCTTTCATAACCATTTAGTTGGGTGACCTAAAAACATTGAAGTGGAGATTATGTGGGGTACAGCAAGAAAGAAAGAAATAAGTAAAACATCCTAGTAGTCACAGTTACATGACACAACATCCAGTGCTCCTGCAGCTTGATCCAGCTTTGAATATTACTGAATCTTCAGTAAACAAGGAAAAAAATAAATAAATTCTTCTTATTTAATCAGAAGTTATGCCCCATGCAATATCTCCTACAGAACCACTGAACAAATTTTATTACTTCTTTTCCCAGCCTTTAAAATTACTCCTGCTACAACAAACTCACATTCCACTCCTTTAAAATTTTGCACTTAACTGCTGCTAACACTTCAAGCAAACTGAAAGCCATTTCTAAGAAGGAACTGTGCAACACAAGTGACAGGTCTCAGGTTTCTCTTCCACTAGTTTCTGTTACTGGCAGCACCTGTTTGAGAACAGATTTGTTTGTTTGTTTGTTTGTTTGTTTGTTTGTTTTGTTTTGTGAACATCACACCACTAATTATTGCTGCAAGGCTGGAGTTTCTCACAGTTCAATGAGGCACAAGCCATGATTCCAATATGTGGTTGAGAAGCCGGGAGCAGACAAGGATCTGAACCCAGGTCTGGATCTGAAGCGTCTCTCTTGGCCCCATCTCTAGCTGCCATCTCTCCAACAGAGGACTAGGAATGATAGCCATCCTCAAATCTAGCCAACTAGCATGTACCTTCCCTTTCAAATAATAAACTGCTCTGGCAAGGAGATTGGACTTGATGATCTTCAGAAGTCCCTTCCAGCCCCTGATATTCTGTGATTTTGTGATTCTGAGGCAGAAGTTTCCCTGAAGAGTGAACTGGGCAGTGATGAGTAGCTCAGTTTTGTTCTCTGCCCCTCCAGATGACATTTTATCAATGGTTGTCTAGCAGCCCTACATCTCCAGATATAAAAAGGAAGTGCAAAGCCCAGAAAGGAGAGGGTGACATACGTGCTGCTGCAGTGATTAATGTGCTCATCCAAGCTGGTGGCTCATCACTCAGTAAATTAATCACTCTCCAGTATTTTGGAAGTCATTAAATTCTATACCATTTTAAATGTAATTTTACCGTTAGGCAGGCTTTCCTTGGAAGTGTGATGTCACTAGTTCTGAGTTTCTTTCCCACCTCATTTTCTTTCTTCACTGCCTGCTAAAACGTAATTCATTATGACTGCTTTTGTACCAGATGGGTAAATTCATTTTCTCACTATGACCTGTCGAAAGGTGCACTCTGGCAAATACTAAATATGTAGGGGACTTTTTCTCCTTCATTTCAGTCACAGTGACTGGGAGTTGCTTACTCCTGCACAAGAGGTCCAACTCCAACATATTGAAGGCTGTCCACGTAAAGCTGTTGCTGGAAAAGAAGGAATTGGTGATCAGCATCTTTCTGACTTACCAGAGCAATGTTAAGGTAGAAGCTATTTTCTTTATGTAAGAGACAACAGAGGTATATGATTTGATCCCAAAAGAGCTCCAGCAAAAGGAAACTAATGGCCATTTATCTATCTGGCTGTGAAGGAGGCCATATGAAAGAAGTGGACCGAAGGACACTACAAAACACCTTAGTTAGCAAAAGAGTTTCAACATGTTGTGATTCTGTAACAAAACCCATAATCTGACCTACTAATTTTCAGCTTTCCAGAGGACTTTTTACATAGCTTTTCTCTGACCTCAGGTTTTGTTCTCTAAGTTTCTACATTTGCCAATCTTCCTACAAAAAAAAAAAAATCCTCATCTTGGTTACTTTTATTAATGGTGTCAGGCAGGGAATTTTGCAATTGGAAACTCTTTTTGGCTAGAAAAGGTTTTCAGCAGATTTGCTAAGAAACACCATGCAATAAGCTCAATTTTAAGAAGGAAAATTATTTATTATTACCACTGCACAAAGAGAAATAGAAGGTTACTTATTTAAGTGAAGGCTATTAATAAAATAAGTACAGAACTTTAGCTGAACAACCTTCTAGAAAAGGGAGAATTCAAAACACAGTACAGGGTCATAAAAGCTGGATTTAACAGGAAATAACCAGGACAAACATCAGCTAGTAGAGGTAACAAAGTTCGGAAGACAAATGTTGGGAACATTGTACTTCATCTGCAGGTGAGATAAAATGAGGAAAATTCCTACATCATCGTCTCCACCATCCTCTTGTAAACTTTAAATTAATGCATATGTGGGTATGCACACATAGGCGTACATACAAATGTATATGGTGAATATATCCACCTTTCGATCTGTAATGCGTCTATAACTGGAATACAAAGCAGAAGAAAAAGCATGGTACCAGCGTTGTTGATTCAAGTTTTGTGCTTGTCTGTTGCTAAGGTGTATGAAATTGGGCAAGGAAGACAAGAGACCAGCATGGCTGAGTTGAGAGCTGCTGATCAAATTAAAAGGCAAGATGGGACTACACAGGCAGTGGAAGTGGGGACAAGTATCCTGGGAAGAGCATAGGGATGTTGCCCAGTTGTGTGGGGATGAGGTAAGGTAGGCCAAGGTGCAGCTGGAGCTGAACTTGGCAGGGGATGTAAAACGAAACAAGAAGGGCTTCTACAGGTATGTAAACCAGAAAAGGAAGGTTAATTTAAAAAAGTTACGCCCCTGAAAAGCAACAGTGGTGATCTAGTAAAAACAAATGAGGAGAAAGCTGAGATCCTCAACAACTTTTTTGCCTCAGTCTTCACTGGCAACCCCTCTACTCATGGCTCTCAAGTTGATGGCCCACAGGATGGAGACCAAGGGACAAAGGCCATCCTACCATAAGCGAAAACAAGGTTCATGGCCATCTGAGGAACCTGAACATACATAAGTCCATAAGACCTGATGAGATGCATCCCAGAGTACTGAAGGAACTGGCTGATGTATTTCCCAAGCCACTCCATGATATTTGAGAAGTCAAGGCAGTAAGGTGAAGTCCCTAGAGACTGGAAGAAAGGAAACATTATGTCCATTTCTAAAAAGGGTAGAAGGGAGGACCCTGGGAACTACTGACCCATCAGCCTCACCTCTGTGCCTGTGAAGATCATGGAACAGATCCTTCTAGAAGACATGCTAAGGCACATGGAGGATAAGAAGGATGATTCAGGACAGCCAGCATGGCTTCATTAGGAGAAAATCCTACCTGAACAAACTTGTGGCTTTTTACAATGGAGTGACTGCATCAGTGGACAAGGGAAGACCTAGTGATGTCATCTATCTGGACTTCTGCAAGGCCTTTGACACAGTACCCCACAACATCCTTCTGTGTAAGTTGAAGAGATATTGGTTTGATGGGTGGACTTTTCAGTGGGTAAGGAATTGGTTGGATGGTCTCACCCAGAAGGTACTGTCCTCAATGTCTAGATGGAAAATGGTGACAAGTGGTGTCCCTCAGGGTCCGTACTGGGACCGCTATTATTTAATATCTTGCTTAATTATATTGACAGTGGCACTGAGAGCACCCTCAGCAAGTTTGCTGCTGACACCAAGCCGGATGGTGTGATCAATATTCTAGAGGGATGAGATGCAGTCCAGAGGAACCTGGACAAGCTCAAGAAGTGGGCCCAGGTGAACTTCATGAGGTTCAACAAAGCCAAGTGCAGAGTTCTACACCTGGGCTGGGACAACCAGAAATATGAATGCAGGCTGGGGGAAAATATGCTAGGGAGCAGCCCTATGGAAAAAGACCTAGGGGTTCTAGTGGATCACCCATGTGCAATTGCAGCCCTGAAGGCCAACTGCATCCTGGACTGCCTCAAAAGAAGTGTAGTCAGCAGATGAAGAGAGGTGATTCTGCCTGTCTGCTCTGTCCTGGTGAGACCTCACCTGGCATACTGAGTCCAGTTGTGGAGCCACCAACACAAGAAGGTTGTGAAGCTGTTGGAGAATGTCCAGAGGAGGGCAATGAAAATGACCAGAGGACTGGAGCAGGATGAGGGGGTTGGGCTTGTTCAGCCTGAAGAAGACTCTGGGGGGAGCTTATAGACAACTTCCAGTACCTGAAGGAAGCCTACAAGAAGGCTGTTCACTAGCACATGTGATGATAGGACAAGAGATAATGGTTTTAAGCTAGAGGGTAGATTTATGTTGGACATTAGGAAGGAGTTCTTTAACATGAGAGTGGTGGATCACTGGAGCAGGTTGCCTAGAGAGGTGGTGGGGGCCCCATCCCTGAAGACAGTCAAGGTCAGGCTTGATGGGGCTCTGAGCAATCTGTTCCAGTTTGAGATATCCCTGCTTATTGTAGGGAGGTTGGACTAGATGACCCTTAGAGGTCCCTTCCAACCCAAGACATTCTATGATTCTATGTTTTTATGATTCTAATGTGAATGACTGAAGAAGTAGGACAATAAAGCTTAGATCTCTGGTATTAATGTTGTCACATTTGAACAGTAACATTTTCACTGTCTTCAGCATCAAAGAAGTCATCCTTTCTTGCACAAAGAAGCAAATTCAAATAGCAGTATTTCACCCTTGGGATGCGAAATTGTTCAAATTACTAGGACATAAAGATTAAGTTAATGCATTATAAAAGTATATTGTGATTTAGAGTCAAAATGCCCAGCAAAACTTCTTATGACTTAATGCTAGTGTGTTTTTTTTTCTCTTGTGCTGAAAGTAAATTGTTAGTTCATCCTTTGTGTAAAGGAGTTAAGCTATGTATGGGGCTATCTTCAGCACAGCTAGCTGGAACTCAATCCAAAATTAGAACTACTCCTTACCTAATATTGAACAAGCTCAGCATCCATCATAGTAGTTCCACAGTGCAGGTAACAACTGTTTAATCCACAGAATGGTAAACCATAGATAAAGATAGAAAATGCTTTGATTTGATCATTAGATGCTTAGTTGTCTCCTTTGTCAAGTACCGTGAAAACAGAATTCTGATAACGGGGTGGGGGGAGAGGGTGTCATTCAACTGGGAGAAGGGAGACCTTCTAATGGAAGGTTTGAGCATTCAAGGAAAATGAAATTGAAGTGAAATTGGTTCAGAAAAGGATAAGCAGAGAGATAACTTGATTGATGTCTGCACCTAGTCTAGGGGAGTAAAGGAAGAAGAGCAGGAAGAGATACAAATACAAATACATTGATTATTAATAACTTTGGACAGGAATTACCAAGTTTCTGAACACCTGAGTACTAAGGTTCCAATTCCTCCTTCCAAAAAGACCAAGAGAAAAAAACCAAACACCTCTTACTGCCATTGATATAGATCCTGAGAAACTAGTCAATGGGATTAATGTTGCCATCCTTCATTTCTCAGGGCCTGAGATGATGGCAAAGTCCAAACCTACTGGTTTGTAAAACCTAAAACTAGCCTTTTCTTTTTCTGCACTCCTCCTCCTCACTCATCTGGCACATAAAAATGCAATGCAGACCTTTTGTTCTTAGGACAGTATTTGTAACACTCCATCTTATATGTCCAAGTGTGGTTTCAATACACAAAGCCATGTTTTCAGAAAGATTGATTATATCAGGTTTCACTGGAAGCCAACTCAGAGCAGCTGCATGGTGGCTGAGACACAGGCTTGCCTTGCACTTATCCCTACTTAAATAAGGATCTTGGCAACAGATGTGGAGTAGTTCACAGCCAACCTATGCAGTACCTACCCTATGTCTACTATGGCCAGCTGTTTCAAATATGCTGGCTCCTTTTGTAAAAGTGTTTTCTTTTTTCATGCTAGAGAGGTTTTTAGCAAAAGTGGTCTTCTCTGTCTCTGAAGAAAAAGAATTTAATTTCTTTATTTCCTTTCTATGCAAGCCATACAAATGTGGTGTCCGGACTGGTTTATATACAAATGTAAAATAGCACATAATAATGTCAGGAAAGAGAGAAGCAGGAAGTCAGTAAAACTGAAATCAAAAGAGATACAGCTGTGGATTCCATTCAAATGAAATTGCTTCATTTGGACACGTTATTTACATTATTTCATGTGTACTAGCACTTAGAACTAATGATCTGTAGCTTTCTTCCAGGCCTGAGCTGCAGCCACCATGAGAAAAGGGCTCTCATAATCAATCAATATCCTAGCATAAAGCTGTTTAGATTCACCAAAGGCAGCTCTGAATAGAAGAAACCCACAGAAAGAAATTGAATTCTGCTGCTGTTATTATCTCAAGTTCTGTGTATTTTTAGTAATCTTGTGTTTACATCCATTAAAGCTTTACATGAGAGGAAAAAAATATGTGATTATCTCTTCTAGCACCTTCATTTTTAGACCTCTTGGATAGGGAAGCATTTGAGGGCAGATGGTCCCCACAAGAATACCTCTTGATGAGAAGCTGGCAAGATATTGCTGGAAGTGTGACTGTGTTATACATGTACTTGAAAATACTTGATACCTCACTAAGATGTCCTGCAGAATTTCTTGGTGCAAAGGAAAAATCCAAAATAATTATATGAGAAAAAGTACATCCATTCTTAAAAATATTGAGACTGTCCAAAGGCCTCCATTAAGGTACAATTCACTGCTGCCATGAGTGGTGTAATTACAGTTACAGGCCTGGCCCTTAGCACTCCTTGGAGCTCAGGGTATCCTGGGTAGGCCAAACCCGTTCACTTTACAGAGCTTTAAGCAGCTTTAAACAGGGGGAAAAAAAATCAAAACCAGCCAAACAAAAACCCCACAACTTAAAAGAAAATCACTTAAAAGAATCAGAGTAGCATATTTCAGTTTACAGGAACTTGAAAGGGTCATATACAAAGCTATGGAAGTTCATGGGTGCAAAAGAGCTTAAACACTGCCATATTTTACCCATAGTTCCCAGCCTTGGTCAAGTAGTCACTTGCAACAAAAAAATTAGGGTGACATTAACCCTTCGGGTTGCCACATGTTCTGCTGTTGGAATCTGCTCATGGCCACTCTAGTGGGAAGGCTCATGGGACACCTCAACATACAGCCTTCGTGAAACAAGGTTATTTTTTATAATACAGCTGTATTATAAACACAGATTTACCCCTCATTCTATCACTGCACACACTTGCAAAAAGCCCCTCCCTAGCTTTCCTGTAGGTCTCTTCAGGTACTGGAAGGCCACTATAAGGTCTGCCTAGAACCTTCTCTTCTCCAGGCTGAACAACCTTAATTCTCTCAGCCTGTCTTCATAGGAGAGCTGCTCCAGCCTTCTGATCATCTTCATGGCCCTCCTCTGGACTTGCTCCAGGAGTTCCGTGTCCTTCTTGTGTTGGGAGATCCAGAACTGGACACAGTACTGCAGGTCAGGTCTCACAAGAGCAGAATAGAGGGAGAGAATCACCAGTCTTGACCTGCTGGTCTTAACATCATCTGTATATAGCTATCCACCTTTAATAAGTAGCAGATATTTTTTTGTTTTGGTTTTCCTCTTGATGCCAATATCCTTCTGCAAAATTTCTTGTTGCAGCTGGTGTCCCTGCTGCATAAAACATTCTATTAGCTGATTTTTATGTTTGCCTTTATATGCTTTTGAGATCATCTTTAACGTCCAATCCAGTTCCCACTTCCTAGATATTGTTTTTAAATCATTGACTTCAGCCGAAGTATTCTCTTATTGCATTTTCTATATTTCATCCTTAGAAAGAATTTGTGCCCTTGTCTATTGTCCTGGTTTGAGCCAGGATGAAGCCAATTTTTCTTTTTACTGATTTTTTTTTTCCTTCAGTAAGCTTTCTTGTAACTAGCAACAGTGTGTTCTGCTGGGCTGATAAGACAGAGGAATGTTTTTCTAACTACTGAGGCTTCAAGGCTGCACCTGCACTCTGCCAGCTCAGACACTATGGGGAGATCTGTGCCCCCCCCCGTAGGAGGCTGAGTTAGATGGACAGCAAAATTGGCCAAAGATATTCCATTCCATATATCTACGTAAGCTCAGAGGAAGGTCAGAGATCACAGAAGACAACTTCCTTCCTTCTTCTTCTCCCCTTCTCTTCGGTCCATGGCCAGTGTCCAGGGAGGACTCTGTTCATCCATCACCGTCGATCCTCAGCCTTGATCTCTCGTGACCCCCATAACTCTCTGCTTTCTCCAGCAGCAGCTCCGGGATTCCTCGGGACTCTTCCCAGTTCAGGGAAGTGCTGTGGGAGTTGCTGGGGTGGGGGGAGGCGAGAGGCTTTTGCCCATTCCTGAACATATCTGTACATAATTGTATATATTTTCTTGTATCATTCATTAGTGTTTTAATTAAAGCTGTGTAGTTTAGTTTTCAATCTAGCCAAGTCTCTCTCTTTTTCTCTCTCTCCTTCCCTACCTGGGTTGGGGGGAGGGGGGATCGAGAGCATTGTTGTCGGACCTGAGTCAAACTGTGACATCTATACAACTTTAGAAGATTGACAGGTTGTTTTATCTATTTTCTTCCCTTCAGTCGGCTTCCCAAAAGATCTTACAAAGCAATAAGCTGAGTTAATTGCAGTTTATCTATTTGGAATATGTGGGGGTTTTAATAGCTATTCTGCATTTCTGCTATAAGGAGTGTGAGTAAATAAACATATGCTGATGCACACATCCTGGAAATGTTAAGACTAAAAAGATGAAGTCCACCTATTATTAAAAAACAACCAACCAACCAACAACAAAAAAACCCAACAAACAAACAAACAAACAAAAAACAACCAACCAAACAAAAAACCAAAAGAAACCTTAATTTAAGCAATCAGGAAATCTTGTCAAAGCTGAAAGTGAGACCTGCTTACCACACTCACTAGCATCTTGGTCCTTGTACAGATAAGCAACAAGAGGCTGCAACCTGCTATTATGGCTGCCTAAAAAGACAAGTAAAAGGTTGGCAAAAAAAAATATTTACTGTTTTCACCAGAGAAAACTGAGGCACAGAGATACAGAAGTAATCTGCATGAATAATGCAGACTATTTTTTGCAGTAAAGTCAACACAGACTGTCAATAAGGAATTCCCTGAATGTATTTGCAGATGTTTATTTGATATCTTCTATTTTTTTGGGAAATAATTTTAATTCATGGAATTTTGGCACTAAAATATATTTGAAGTCTCTATTGTCAGAATACAAAAATAAAGTAGGCATCCATTAGCAAGCACTGAGACAATTTGAAAGGGTGGGAGAAGACAGTGCTTTGATTATATAAACAAGAAAATACCAACAATAATATATTTCAGTTGTGGGTATGTATGTGTATTAAAATATCTCTGGTAAAGTCTGTAGGTAAATTCTGTACCTACAGAAATAGCCACTGTTTTTAGCTGTGATGGATTCCTTCTAGAATTACTTCCTTTGTCTATTAAAACAAACAAAAAAAATTATTAACTAAAGAAAGCCAAGAAGGTAATAGGAAATCATGTCATTAAAAAAGAAAATACAAATTATTTAGAACAGAAATGAAAAGTTCTAACAAAAATATACTTAAAGCATAAAAGATTAAAGGCTGAAGTTCAGTAAATAGACTTACTATAAGAATAAGCTTCAGGACTGGAATTAGAATTATCTGAAAACACCGAACACATTAAACATGACCTTTAAGCTTCAATTTTGTGTATGGGATTGTGAGGTTAATGAAATAGCTGAAAGTTCATATTTGTAAGAAATCTGCCTGCTGCTGGAAGTAATATTACTCTAGCCAATGTTTTTAACATTCTCCACAGTGAGTGGGCTCTAAGGTCTGACATGCTGTTTATTTCATTATTTCAAAAGCAAAAATAAAAACATGACCTTTTGGCTAAGCCAAAACTGTACATCCAAAACCTGAACAGCATTTGGACTAACAGAAGTTGGTGCTTAGCACCCTACATCACTGTGTCTAGTTTGGCTTGTACCTGAAGTGCAACACAGGTATTAAACTTGTTATGTTTGTGTACATAAAAATAAGTAAATAATTAATTAGTTTGTTCCTTCCTTTCATCACTCAGTGCATCATTTACATAAACTTTGCTCTGTAGTTTAGGTTTATTTCTTCCTGAGAAATAAGCGTCTGGCTCCCAAGTCCAACAAGTAGTTGGCTTCACGAGTGTAACTGTATGATTAAACAATTAAACTCCCAAGAAAGGAAGAGAGGTGAAATACTAATGACATCACTCAAAAAAAAATAAAATAAAAAAAAATTTTATTGTGAATATTGATATGGAAATTGATTCTTCAGGTTGGGTTTTTCACAGTATTCCCGTAATAACATTCACTTCTACAGTATTGCCTCTGACAGGAGGACAAGCTGGCCAGCAATTTGAAAAGGGTCAAATCAGGTATTTCCGTTACATCAAATACTCCCAAAATGCCACAAAGGGGTGGAAGACAGATTCTTTTGTCCTTACTGCATCACTGCTGGACAAGTCCCTTATTGTAAGTGACTTGTCATACACAGTCTCACTTTAGTCCTGCAAAGGTCATCCCAGCCCAGCTGAGGCCTGGTAGTGCATTGGCATTCTTTGTTCAATGGAGCCTCCAGGATCTGCAGTGCATCATCCTTCAAACTTGATGGCTTATCTGATTTTTCCTTTCCATATTGCCTACTGCATCTCATCCACTGCATTCCCCTCCCTGTACTCTGCCCCTTATCATATCTCTCTGATCCCAAAGAAGAGAGCATCTTCCTCCTTCCACCCTCCTCAGATAGCAGCAGGCCCACAAAAGCGAGGATTCTCATTCTCCATTACCTGGGAGCCCTCTGTTATGGGAACATATGCTGGGATGCACAATATATCACAGGCAAATAAACACATCAGACATCACTACCTGAGCTGGCATAGAAACATCAGTAAATAATACTAAGCATTTTCCTGATTGTAGGGGTTTTACAGATTTTACTGGCTGTCACTTTTTGTTTTGGAACAAAGATTATTGGTAATAGAAGGTGAGAATATACAGAGTCCCTTTTCATTGTTTAGCAACTAAGCAGTGTAAAGTTCTTACTTCCCTTTTTTTGGTCTGTCTTGTATCTTGTTTTTGTCTTGTACATCATGATCTCTCTTTAAAAGGAACCTCTCAACATGCCATTCACACCCCAGTGCTTTTTTTACACACACAGAGAACCAGTAAAAAACCACTAAAGATGTGCCAAGGATTTAAGCCTGTCTGCATTAACATTGCTTGTGCAGAGGTAATTTTGTCTCTCATGCGTACACACTATAATGCAGCTGTTAATATTTTCCACAGAGGCTCTGTTTCTTTCAATTCACAAGATGGATAGAGTTTTTCCAAATTAGAAGCTTTAGGATATTTCATTTATGGCACATAATTAAACTTTGATTTTTATGCAAAAATATCAATTTTTTCATGGTCCTTCTAGAATATTTATCATTATTGTGATTCTCTTGCACAGACATTCACAGACTTAGTGTGAGTAAGACAAAAAATATTGTTATTGGGATTTTTCCATAGAGTGATAAAAACCTGGGCATTCAAATCTCGTAAAGAGCAGACTCACTTGTTATTTGGATAAAAAGTGAAGTCTGGAATCTCCAACTAGATTGGATGAGACACTGAAATACTCTTCTGATTAAGTCTTATACCCTACATTGCTGATGAACTTCTTTATCTCTGCTAATAATGGCCTTGTTGATGCAGCCCACCATCCTGTTGGCTTTCCTTGCTCAGTCAATCCCTAGGGAACCCCACCTAAGGCTTGTTGCCAGTTTGAGGAGGAACTATTTGCTATCACCCCCTAGGTATGACCTGTCTGCCAGTTGCTCACCCACTGCACAGACCACTTGTCAAGGCTGTAATGAGTCAGTTTCTCTAGGAGGAAGCTGTGGGGCCAGGTCAAAACCTTGGAAAAGTCCTGGTATACTGATGTCCACCACTCACTCTGCATCAACCAAGCAGGTTACTTTGTCATAGAAGGCAGTAAAGTTTGTCAAGCACAATTTGCCCCTGGTAAATCCATGTTGGTTTTTCCCAATCATATATTTCAATTGACTTGTGACTGTCCCCAGAAGGATTTGCCCCATGACTTTCCCAGGCACTGAAGTGCAGCTAATGGGTCTACAATTACTTGGGTCTTCCTTAGAACACTTCTAATAGATGGGGGTTACATCAGCCTTCCTCCAGATTTCAGGGATGTCTCCTGATCTCCATGACAAATCCCTCTATTCTTCCTATTGAGGACCAGTGTTAACAGCAGCAACAGGTCAGTCAGGCTCAGCCCACACAGCTGTGCTGGAGACATAGACAGATGTGAGCTGCAGCATCAATATCCACCAGAGCCACGGCTGAGAACCTGAAAGGGGAGGTTTTTCAAAGCCCTGTAAATTTGCCAAATTTAAGCAGTTTCTCTCAGGGATAGTGAATGTTCATTATTGACAGAACAAGACCTCACCAGCTTTTCATTTTGTGTGCCAAGACTCAGATCATCTTATTAAAAGGTACCAAAGTTTCTTATTGCAGCAACAATCTCCCCCTTCTCCCCTTCCTTTCATCCTCAGAAGTGGCAGAAAAAGCTAATGTTAAAATTTTGTAAATAAAATCAAACATTCTGGCTCCAGCAGCTGTTAAGGAAAGCTCAGCCTTCACAGTGTAACTCTGGCAAAGTTAAAAGAAAATTTAGAGACCTGCAATAGGGGATGTCAAGAAATGTGAATTATGGACAGCCCTTCTGGTGCCTCCTACACAAAATAAACCACAGTAAATTTGCCTAGGTTTCTGCTCAGTTTATCTTTACATTATTTTTAGTGCTTTCCTTATGCCCAAAACCCATAGATGCAACCAAACTCACTTTTTGCACCTAACTGTATGTTTCTATTGAGAAAGGGGAACTGTGGCAGTGGATCTGGTCAGGATCTGATGCTATGAAGTAACACAAACTACTGGCTACAGTAGCAACACAGAAAAACAGTTGTACAGAAAACTGCCCAGAGATCTTAAAGAAGGTAAGTAAAATGTCATTACCTTTCCCTTCTGTTCTCTCTGTGCGTGTTGTGCTGTTGCATTAAGACTGAGTCACTCCTTGCTCCAGACAGGCCTATTGCCTCTTAGAACAATCCATTGCCTATGAAATGCAGATGCTCTCTCTAGAACAGTAGGAACTGTAATTCTGCTATAGGTTTTGTAAGAGTGTCTAGCCAGGATAAAATCAAATGGCTGCTTTGTCATCCATTCCTATCTTTCTCCTTCTGTTTGTTTTTTTTTTTTCAGTCACAGTGGAAGTTTTCCACCTTTAAGACAGAATTTGCTGCTACCACAGTCATTGAGCTAAATTTGCTAAGCTGACTGTTGTCAACGTTTGACTCAGGTCCGACAACAATGCTCTCGATCCCCTCCCCCCCCTCCCCCCCCCCAGGTAGGGAAGGAGAGAGAGAAAAAGAGAGAGACTTGGCTGGATTGAAAACTAAACTACACAGCTTTAATTAAAACACTAATGAATCATACAAGAAAATATATACAATTATATACAGATATATTCAGGTATGGGCAAAAGCCTCTCGACTCCCCCCACCCTCAGCAACTCCCACAGCACTTTCCTCAACTGGGAAGAGTCCCGAGGAATCCCAGAGCTGCTGCTGGAGAAAGAGCAGAGAGTTATGGGGGTCAGGAGAGCTCGAACCTAAGGGTCGATGGTGATGGAGGAACGGAGTCCTGCCCGGACGCAAGCCATGGACGGAAGAGAAGGGAAGAAGAAGAAGGAAGGAAGTTGTCTTCTGTGATCTCTGACCTTCCTTTGAGCTTACGTAGATATATGGAATGGAATATCTCTGGCCAATTTTGCTGTCTGTCTAACTCAGCCTCCTACAGGGGGGTCACAGATCTCCCCATAGTGTCTGAGCCAGCAGAGTGAAGGTGCGACCTTGAAGCCTCAGTAGTTAGAAAAACATTCCACTGTCTTATCAGCCTAGCAGAACACACTGTTGCTAGTTAAAAGAAAGCTTACTGAAGGAAAAAAAAAATCAGTAAAAAGAAAAATTGGCTTCATCCTGGCTTAAACCAGGACAACTGTTCAGGCATAAATAAAGATCCTTCTTTTCTTGCTTTTATTTCCCAGATACACGTTTCCTTCTCTAATCCTCCAGTACTGAGTTTTTCTTTCTTCTCTTCTTCAAGCATCCCTAGATGCCAAAAAAATTATTGTCTTCGTATAACTTCTTTGAAATCTCTTTGCAGTCATTTACACTGTGGCCTCAATGGTGCCCACTTTCTCTGCTCACACAATACTTCCCATCAGGGAACAAATTCTCCAGCTGTGCTGTTTAACATGATGCAAAACAGGCTGATTAGAAACAGCAGCAAGAGGAGTAATTAAAAAAGAAACGAGAAAGAATTTTTCAAAAGACCTCCTTCACACAGAGTTTTCCCTTAACATTTAACCTTTCTTCCTTTTAGGAAAAAAAATAGTTTTAAACTAAATGTTTGCCTACAGACTTCCTGTGAATCCAAAATCCATCTTCTCTGTACAATGTACTGGAAAAGAATAACCGTTCGTGGATCAACTACATTGAAACAGTTGAAAGATACGTGATGTTACCATTAATGTATAAATATTTCTGTATTTGTATTTCTGTAGCCTTTTTTGAAGACTATGGCTTATTGCATGAAATATATTGAGTAATCAATCTTTACTCATAATGCTGTTTTCATGCATAGCACATCTAAGAGGACTATGTAATAAACCGGATAAAAATATCAGTGACAGATAAAAAAATACCAACTTTCTTAGACAAATGTTTCCAGAAGAGTGAAACCCATATAAATTATGGAAACAACATTTGATCAAATAGGGAGTGATCTTAAACTTTAATTTAAATGCATGAGCAGATGTGACTGACCTAAACTCACTGGAAACAATAAAAGTAAAAAAAAAAAACACAAAATCCACAACAAAACAAAACCAAAACCAAACAAACAGTTTCCAAAATACAGAGTATTAGAGCAGAAATTTTTGCAATTTTCAGTGGGTCTGACTGAATTTCCTTGGTTTAAACCAAACCTAAGGGAAGTCAGTGAAAATATTTCTATGAAGAATAGTGAGATATGGACTGGGCACTAAGTGAAGAAGTGGGCTTTTGGTAGAAATTACGTAAAATCACATCCAGAATATAGATCTAGAAGACTTTGTAAAAACTATTCATTCATTTCAGGTGCTAAAATTTTAATATCTTAATATATAATTATTTATGTTCATGTATTTATTTCTGGAGATGCTCTGTAATGTATTAACTATGTACTCTTGCTATACTTTCTGAGAGGAAAATAAAAGGAGTGACAAAATGCAGTGAGACATAAAATGCAACACACCCTTGAGGAGCAGATAGACATGCAAGAGTAAATGGAAATTTTGCCGGAACAATGTGGAAATGGGAGGTCCTCATTTCTGAAACCTTGATTTTTGCAGTGTTTTTAGCCAGGAAATGTCTAAATTTAAAAACTTGAACTGTGTTTAGAGAGAAGCAGCTACCTTCCAGTTGAGTTCTCTAGTCAGAGCTTTTGACCCTCTTCGTCTTTGGTCTCCTTTGTGGCTCTGTACTTAAATATTTTGCACTGCTTAGTGTGCAGCACCAAGCACCCAGCAAACAGAAGCCTGACTGCCTTTTAGCTATCACCTTCTTGTTGGGTTTTGAACAAATCTCAAATCCCTGCAGGCCAAGTACTTCCCAAAAGAAGATTTTCTCCTCTCTTGGTAAGTCTTTTAGATGTACCTACATTAATAAATGAGGCAGGTCTGAAACTGCAGACTTGAGCATTTGACCATAATTAACCAGATCAGTTAGCTATGAGTATGTTCCCTGGCGCATTTTGTCCAAGCTGAAATTTCTTAGGTTCAGGGCTAAGATGGTCCAGATGTGGTTTCACATAGTCAAAATACATGAGACCACCTTTTTTTTTTCTTCTTCTTCTTTTTTCCTTTTTTTTTTAAGGGGAAAAAAAAAAAAAAAAGAAGGAAATAAAAGAAAAAAAAGAGGCTAGCCAAATAAATTCTTCTATTATCACAGTCAGATTAGCAGCAATAGACTCTGGCTTCCTAAACCTGTTTCTCAATTCTAGCTTCAGAGAGATACTGAACCTTATGCAAGTATCTCAGTCCACAATGAGACAGGATTTTACTCATACCTGTCTTTCTGAGACTTCTTGTTGGGAACTACAGCCCAGGCATTTAATTTCTCTTAGCAAGGGGCATACCCTGGGTACTTGCTCCCGCATTTTGGACCCTACTCCTTAAAGAGAGCGACAAACCTTCAGGTTTTATATTGCCAAGCTTTGTGAAATGCCCACATCACTTTTTAATTCTCAGCCAATGTATGCTGCTAGCTAAGCCTGACTACTTGTAGCTTGGCTTCATTTCTCATCTGCTGTCATTTCTCCTCCTCTAGGTTAATTCCTTCCACCTCTCATTTCACATGCTAGTAGAATCAGAATATCATCAGGCAGACATCACTGAGTATTTGTTTTTCTCTCTTCACTTTGGTTGGTTGTGGTTAAGAAAATCCTCTCAGGGCAATTTGAGAAGTGTCCTTTTACATCACCTTTATGTGATCATGCTCTGGAAATGAACTGTAAAAGAATAATAAATACATTCAGATAAGCTTAGGGGTTTTTTGTTTTTTGTTGGTTTTGGTTTAATCTTCTTTTTTTCCCTGACAGATTGTGTAACTGCTTGTTTGACTTGGGGTAATATATACAAAACAACCCAATAAATACTTTCGTAACAGAAAAAGGACACATTATAAAATCATCTGTTAAGGAAAGGGAAATTGTGGAGCTTCTTTGGCCTACTTAGTAAGTGTGTATTTCTGCATATGGGAGCTGAGAAATTATGAGAGCAGAAGGTTATATGTGGCTGTGTTTTGGAGGGTATGTATTGGTACCTGGCCAAATTAAATCACACCTTCTTTCCCTGCATCAAGTCTTCTCGCTCTACAGATCACCTTGCAAAGGACACCTGTCATTTTCAGCACTTGCTTCTTAAAATTTGTGCCAACTACTACTTTTGTCTGTGAGGAATTCCAGTTTCATTCAAAGTCCCACACAATGACAAAATGGTAGAGGTTGGAAGGGACCTCTGGAGACCATCTATTCCAATCCTACTGCTAAAGCAGGCTCTCTTAGAGCAGGTTGCACAGGTGGGTGTTCAGGAAGGTTTTTAATGTCTCCAGAGAAAGAGACTTCACAGCCTGTTTGGGCAGCCTGTTTCAATTTTCTTTAACCTTCAAAGTAAAGAAGTTTTTCCTCATGTTCAGATGGAACTTCCTTCGTTCCAGTTTGTGTTTTTTGCCCCTCGTCCTGTTGCTGGGCACCACTGAAGAGAGTCTGGCCCCATCCACCTGACACCCACCCTGTAGATATTTATAGACAAGATGCCCTCTCAGTCTTCTCTTCTCCAAACTAAACAGACCCAGGTCTTTCAGCCTTTCTTCACATGACAGATGCTCCAGTCCTCTGATCATCTTTGTAGTCCTTCTCCAGTCTCTTCCAGCAGTTTGTTGTCGTTCTTGAGCTGGGGAGCCAAGAATTGGACGCAGTACTGCAGATGCAGCCTCATCAGGGCAGAGTAGAGAGGGATAATAACCTCGTTCAACCTGCTGACCACACTCTTCTTAATGTATCCCAGGATTTCATTTACCTTCTTGGCCACAAGAGCACCTTGCTGGCTCATGGTTAACTTGTTGTCCACAAGGACTCCCAAGTCCTTCTCCCCAGAGCTACTTTCCAGCAGATCAACCTTTAATGAGCACTGATGCCTTGGGTTATTCCTCCCCAGGTACAGGACCCAGCACTTGACCTTGTTGAACTTCATGTGGCTCCTCTCTGCCCAGCACTCCAGCTTGTCCAGGTCCTGCTGAATGGCAGCATAGTCTTCTGCTCTATCAGCCACTCCTCCCAGTTTGCAATCTTTGATCTATAGTTTCCCAGGTCATCCTTCTTGCCTTTTTTAAAGACTGGAGTGACACAAGTCACTCAGTACTCAGACACCTTTCCTGTTCTCCATGACCTTTCAAAGATAATGGAGAGTGTCCTAGTGATGTCCAGCTCATCCAGCATTTGTGTGTACATCTCATCAGGGGCCATGTATTTGTGGCTGCCCACTTTGCCTAAGTGAACTCTCACCCAATCCTCCTTGACCAAGACTAAGTCCTCCTTTCTCCTGACCTTCTGTCCTACCTCCAGGGTCTGGGTCTCCTGAGGGCTAGCCTTAGTAGCAAGTAAGACATTCAGTGACTCCACCTTCAATGTAACCTCCATCACCAGGGCATCCATATCATTTGGCAGTGGGGCCCACATTTTTCCTAATCTTTCTCTTGCTACTGTACTTGAAGAAGCATTTCTTGTTGACCTTGACATCCCTTGCCAGACTTAATTCCAAGCAGGCCATAGCTCTTCTTGTTGCATCCCTGACAGTGTTCCTATATTCCTCCTAGGTGGCCAGTCCCCTTTTCCATATTCTGTAAACTTCTTTCTTCCACTTGAGCTTTTCCTGCTCATCTATGCAGGTCTGTTGCCTCTTTTGGCAACTCCTCTCTAGGACCCCATGCAGATCTTTGGTGATTCCTTATTTGCAACTGTGGTTACAAAAACTACAGTCTCATTTACCAAAGGTTAAACCTTTTGAATTTGTTTCAGTAACAGCAATATGTCAAACTTCTTATTGATCTCAAAACACTTCATAGAGAAGGTCACCTAGCATTTATTCTGTTTCTTTACAGATACTTGCCTGAGATCACCTAGAAGGACAATGTCAGAACTGGGATCTCCTAATTTCTTCATCTTCTAGGCACTTTGCAGGAAAGTAAACAATTAAGAAAAGCTGAGAGATCTTTAATCTCTATCTGAAAAGTAACTCAGAGACATGCAAAAAGAAGCTGTATTTTAATAACGCTAGGGAAGGTTAGAGAGTCTAACAATAAATGATGCCTCTTTCAGAACCACAGAGCTCTGACTAAGGTCTGTTACTATACAGCCATTGAAAATATTTCAGGTTTATGAGCTAGAGCTAAGACTACTTGCTGTTCAGAATAACATTTATTTTTCAGCTAAAGTATTTTCCAGCTGCATAGGTAAAAATCTATGCAGAAACTTTATCTCTTCATACTTTGATGATATGTAAAAGACATTAGTGATACTTTATGTCTTCAGTTAGATGCAGTCCAGAATGGCAATAGGTCCCTTAAGCATATAACATTAATGCAAATTGTACAGTCCTTTCTGGAAATGCATTCCATGGACTACAGCCAGATAGCTGAAAACTTGTCATGTTAGCTAGCACAGAGTTCCAGTCAAAGGGCTTGCCACCCAAATGCTCCTTTTCTTCCTCACAATAATTATCTCCCCCAGACATGAATGTGCTGTTATCTCCAGTGTATTGCTAATCATCAGAAACAAAGTCCCTGAGTTGAGGGGAACAGAGTGAGACTGAGGGGGTGATGAAGTCCATGAATAAGAAATGGATACTCTGGACCATCTGTTCTTAAAAGGGAGGACAGACAAATTGAGGTTTAAGCAGGATAATTTTAATCCCTATCTCCAAATTGTGCTTGATACTTCATATTGTTAAGAAAAGACTTACCCTCCTGCATATGCTTAACATCCTTAATTTATTTTGAGGATTACACTGTTTTAGAATTGCTAAGCGACTCACAGTCAGCAGGTGATGGAAATTGCATCAGTCCATTCTGTTCTCAAAACAGTGAAGTCACTGCCCCATTTTCTCACACCATTATAAAATACCTGAACTGTAATAAAGACTTGAGTTTGAGGAGCTCTCAAATTTCATTTCTTCAAAATAAGAAAATAATAGATCCATTTCTTTGTTTGTAATTTTTGAAGCAATGCTGGTCTCAGGTTGCTTTCCTGTACCATCTACCATGGAACCTGGGAACACGTTGGGACCACTGCAGAGGCACAGAATTTCAAAATACTCCAGGGATGCTCTCTATACATCCAATATAGTCCTTTGTATTGCTCTGATATTTCATCCAACAGTGAAGCCAGAGTAACACAGGTTAGACATGGCATCTCCAAATTGTTCAAAAAAGATTTTCCCCTGTGGTCAAGGAAGCCACTGTCAGTCTCTGAAGACCTCAGACCCACTCTGAGACACCAGAAGGATGACTAAGAGACTTGTTAGAAAGAGAAATGAATTCCTATATTACTTACCAGCACAATGGAAAAATGTGCAAGTTGCTTTACATGATTGAAAAACAGGAAAGACTTATGTTCCAGTTTCACTATCCTACAAACCAGGTGGTAATATTTGCAACAGAATTCCTAGAAAAAGTTAGCAATTCTGAAATAGGAACCTTATGAATGATACTCAAGCTAGTTAATTTTAAGCATATGGGAATAAATAAACTGTGCACATATGCATATATGCCTGTGTGCGTGTATGTGCTCAGTGATTGACAGAGTTGAAAATTGCCAAACAAATTCTATTCACCAAACTAGAATTGACCAAATGCATGCAATATTTTTGAGTGCCAAGTAAGACTAATTACAATACTCAGCTGGTCTCCAACAAATGGAAGATCTTAACTGTTTGTTTTTCAGCTGCCAGATGGAGTGAAACAGAATAGTCTGTGTCATGCATTTAGGGATAAGAAAAATCTCTAAAAATTCAGATTTATGTTTGTTTCTGACAAGAACATTTTGTACCTCCAAATCATGTAAGTTTGTAATTCCAGCTTTCAAATGAAGAAACAATTGTTCATTTCCCCAGCACTGTCCAAAGGTAAGGCTGCATTATATGTGTTTTCCAAAAGGACACACTGGACTGGACTGGAGATTTTAACTGCTTGAATTCTAGGTTACACTACCTTGTATTTAACTGGTGGTATTTAAGGGTCTCTGTGCTTTGCCTTAGCTACACGAATAGCCCTGCTGACTTTCACTGATACCAGGAAGGGCATTATGGTGTGAGTAAGGTACTGACAGCTCCATGCAGGATTTGAGAACTGCTCATGGTTCAAAGAGGTCTTGCAGTGCTACCTACTGTGCTTTGATCAGAAAATAGCAGGGCCCAAAAGAGTTTATAAAAGGCTATTTTAAAATTAGTGCTCTTAAGTTTGGAAAGAAGCACAGGGTTTAAATAAGCCCAGCTGGCAACCCTGCTGAAGTACCACTGATGCCTGGCTGGCACCAGGGAGCTGGATTGTGATCCCCTGACACAGCTGGACACCAGCTCCCTTTGCATGGGGGTGATGGCACCCCACAGGGAGCAAAGTGCAAATGAAGTTACAGCATTCTGATCCTTTTCCTTGTATAATTAGTGATCACAGGGGAACAATACATTTGATGTTGCAACCGCTGCTCCAACCACATCCAGCTGATAGTTTGACATATCCATGAAAACAGCATGCATTGTGACATTTGAAGACTAATAAGCAATCCCAGGAAACTCTTCTGAACAAGCTGGGTATGCCTGTGTGTATGTGTGTGTATCCACTTTTAATTTGCATTTAAATAATTCCACTTGGTATTTACTGATCTTTCCAATCCTTTTCCTTTCTTTCCATGTACCAGCAGGAGCTTGTTATCAAAAAGAAGTAAAAAAATCTGAGTTTCACAGCCGAAGGCTGAGATGTATAGAAAATTCTTCTTTTTGTGTTTTTATCTCTAGATAAGGACATCTGTAGAATTTACACAACTCACAAACATGAAGGATTTAATCCACCAAGTGTTTTAGCGTGGTAGAGAAATACAAGCTCAATGATAATGAAGAAAGAACAAATTAATAATTATTCTGATATAGGTAGAGCCAGAGATTATCCTAATTTCTTTTCGTAATAAGACCAAATATCCCTGAGCAATTCAAATGAAGAAATAAACCCCATTATTCTGAGGATCCATGGACAGATGTACAGCCTCTATGTTCTGAGTATTTCAAGCACGGATTTGATGGCAAAGGTTATATGTCTTTATACTAAACACAAGAGGAAGAGCTAAAAGGCCTGTCAAAAGAGTTCTCACATACACTTCACGGTTTTTTGGTTTTGTTTTGGTTTTGTGTGTGTGTGTGACATCCATTGTTTAATTTTAGCTCCAGATGACTGATTTAATTTCCTTCCATTAAGTGCAGATTGGGGTTGTGCTGATTTTATCTGGGATACAGGTAATTTTCTTCACAGTAGCTTGTATGGGGTTGTTTTGTATTTGTGCCGGAAACAGTGTTGAAACACATCCATGCTTTTAGCTGTTGCTGAGCAGTGCTTACAGAGAGTCAGGGCTTTTTGCTTCTCACACCTCACCAGTGAGCAGCCTGAAGGTGCACAAGAACTTAGGACATGACACAGCTGGGACAGCTGATCCCAACTGACCAAAGGGATGTTCCAGACCATGTAACGTCATTCTCAGTATATGACGCTGGGGGAAGAAGGGGGAGACTTTTGGAGTGATGGCATCCCAATTCGCCATTACACATGATGAAGACCAGCTTTCCTGGAGAGGGCTGAACACCTGCATGCCAATGGAGAGTACTGATAAAATGCCTTGGTTTTCTGTGCTTGTGTGCACAGCTTTTGCTTTACCTATTAAAATGTTTTAATCTCAGCCATCAAGTTTTCTCAATTTTACCTTTCTGATTCTCTCCCTCATCCCACCAGAGCAGAATGAACAAGTGGCTGGATGGTGCTTAGCTGCCAGTGGAGGTTAAACCATGACAAGGGTATAGACATTTACCAGATATAGAATAACTGACATGCTATCTCAAAATCACCCCAAAATTAACAATTTTCTGATTATTTTCTTCTCCTTTCACTTATTAATAACTAGTTTATAATGTCTGCCTTCCTACACTTTTTTTTTTTTTTTTTTTTTTTTTAATGAGAGACATTTTCTTTACCTAAGAGTCTACGTTTCCTTTTGTTTCTCCATCCTGCCTATCCCGTGTGCTAGGACCAAAAATTGGTTTATGCTGAGCTTCACTGAAATTTGTTTCTTTGTGCCATCTGGTGGATATTATTTGTAAATGCTCCATAGCTTGTCTGAAGTATTCAATCCACTTTTGCATTGCCAGGATTTATTTATTTTTTACAAGACAGTAATGCTTCTGGAAGAACTGAGGCTAGGTAATGTAAACATTTATGTATGCCTCACTTTAGTAGCATGTTATATTTTCGTTTCCTGTGAGAACAAAGAAGTAAAAAAGTTATTTTTTCACCTGGGAATACTGATTTTAAATCAGGGTGAAAATTTGTTCTGTAGTTTGTAAACAATTCCGTATTTTCAGTGGTGTTATGTTTACTTCATTTTTCATAATACTACTCCAGTGAAACAGCCTTATAATAAATCAAAAATAGTTGCTGTTCACAGGAAAATTTTGCAAAAGTAAACAAAATGGTAGAGTTGCTCCTTTGGTAAAAGCAAAACTTGTTTGTTTTTCTTAGTTGCTTCAGAAAGCTTCATGTGGTAAAATTTCAGACAACTAAGTAAACAAATATTTTATGATAAAGTATTTTCCAGGTATCTCATTGAAATTCTTTACTCAAAGTCACTAGTACTGATATAGAAATAACTATTCTTCAGGCTAGACTGTTGTTTTATTTAAAAAAAAAATAATCCTGTCATATTTATATATCCTTAGTGCAAATTGCTCTACTTACACTAATCACATACTATTTGTTCATCTCTAGAGCTCCACACAATATTACCTTTTGATTATTTATACTGACAGGAGTTATTTTTATTGGTCATAAAGCCCATGAAACTTGTTCTCTAATAAGAGAAGGAAAAGGGTCAAAATTGCTTTCTTAAGTTACCAGAAAAGAGTCCTTCAGGATTTTAGTTTTTCCTGTGCAATTTTCTTATTGTTGGTCACATGACAGTCTCAAGTAATGGTGATACAGAAATTCAAATTTATACTTTACTTAAAGTCATACCAAACAATTTACATGATAGTACTTCCAATTTGAAAATTAAAGAGAGGTGAGAGACCTTAGAACACAATTCCTACTTATTTTCAAAGAAAGTTTACAATTTTCAACCAAATCTAAATGAAAACGTCTCTGTTCAGAGTATCAGCCTACTGTGGATAAAACCCTGGTTTCTTTTTGTATGTCATGAGTCTACTGTGAGAAAAAGTTGTGTTTAGTTAGGATATAACTTTTGCTTTCAAAGCTCAGATAAGTATTAATCTGAAAGTCTCTCATCTCTGTGCATTCATGTCTGCCTAACAATTAACCAAGAATTACTTTACCAACTGTGTCTAATTTAGCTTTTGTGCTTAATTTCTAGGATTAAATTAAAAACAGATGGCCCTTGAGTAGTAAAATGATCATAAATTAGTCTTATATATTGAAATTAACAGGGCAAAATATAAAAATTAAACTGAAGCACATTTTTTGCTGTGCCTTGCTTTTTAAAAGTTAGCATGATGGTGCGTGTAATTGTGCAATCTTGTGCTATAGATCTGGAGCCCTAAAACTCCAGCTGTCCAGAGAGTCACCTCCTACAATGTGGGGTACTTTTCCACAGAATTACAGGGGTATTTTCTGCTCTTAATTGCATACTCTATTAAATAAGAAAAGATGGACACTTAGGTTTAGAGATCCGCTCGAGCTCACAGTACACTCTAGGAGCATAGCCCCTATGAAATCAGTGAGATTTAGACATTCTTTCTGAAATTTACATGCTCGCACATTTTCATCTCCCTCAGCTCTACATACAGTCAGCAAAGAACTTTTTATCTCAGCATGCAAGAATAATCAGACCTAAAGAATTTCATTTAAGGAAAAGCTGTTTAAATTCTCATTCTTTTTCCTATAAAGTCTCTTCAAGGGGAAGATTGCCCTCTCAGACTTTGTTTCTGAGATTTTGGCATGAGATAGAGAGATTTCCTTACTCTACAGATAGTTCTTATAAATGAGAGTCAGGAGTTGCACAAACAAGAAGAGTTGTTTTTATTAATAAGTGTGACGTTTAAATGTGGAGACATGGACACAACAGAGACAGAAAACCTGCTTGTTTAAATCATGTTAAAGGCATAACCAAGCCTAAGTCACACACATTATCTAATTAATTAATTCGTTAATTTACAAGATTAACGGGAAAGAGAGCTTAAAGGATTAGATCAGCAGTATGAAACTTCTGTCATTATTTTGTAACAGGTGGGCAGCCCACTGATGCTTTTTTTTTCTGAAGAATGTCAAGTGCTTCTCTCTTAGCTCTTGTTCTGTTTGGAAAGGCTGAGAAGTACCTTTCACCTCCTTCATCTCATTTGTCCTGCTTCTCCTCCTCTGGTACAGTAACCACCAAACCATTTTTCAAGGAAGTTGTGCCTGCAAGCACAAGGTAAAGTATGCACACAAATGAAGGCAAGGCAATTGGAGCTGATTTATTGATGTCCTCAAGGCTTTTGTTCGAAGGACTCCTGCTGACTGTAGGGATAAGAACTAGCATTAGAGTGTTGGAACCATGTCAGAATTAACCCTCTGACCTCAAGTTCTGTCTGTACTCCGCCTGACCCACACAATAAAAAAGTTTTCCTAATAAGAGTTATTCTCATTTTATGCATGACAATCAAATGGCATTGCTGAGCGTTACTCTGATACTTCATCTGTGTGACAAGAGAAAACCTATGCCATAGCACACAAAATCAAGTGGTATTAGTGCAGTTTTAGCTTTGATTAACCCGGATTTCTATGCCAGTCTACATGTACCCTTCCTGTCTCTGCATGAGTGAGCTCTGAGCCACCTTGCCCAGCTATGTTTCTGCTTGATCCCCCTTACCTGGCTCCCTAAGCACAGCTGGAGTGGTGCTATTTGCCTGGGATGATTTCTTCCTCTGCCCAGCAAAATGTCAGAGAAAGCAATGCAGAGCACCCTTGCTGCTTGTGTAGCATCATGGGAGGTTGAGTGAGGAAGAAGGTTAAGGGAAAGATCCTCTGTCCCAGGCAAGAGAAGTATGGGAGAAGAAAGCACCAGTGCCTCACTTGCTGTGCTGCAGGCTTCTCCTGATATCCTACAGGGCAAAGCCTTGTCCATCTACCAAAATAAGCCAAGCTTGGGAGTAGGAAACTTGCAGTGGAAAGACTCAAGAGTGTCCTGTCCCAAGCCACAGTTCATAGACACCTCAACATCTTCCCATCTGATAGCGTCATCTTGTTGAGTTGTGTCATGACTGCCTGGTATTGGCCCTGTGCACGCATGGTCTCTAGAATGGTGAGCAAACAGGAGCACCTGGATGTCAGGAAAAGCAAGACAATCTTGCATTTTGTGGTGCAAATGGTAAGTTGAGGCAATTTGTTTTCCTTTATATTCCCAGATTTTCTATATTCCAGAAAAAGCATGGTAAGAACAAAATTGCCCTTTTGCCACGGTGCAGCTTCCATCATCCACAGTAGTCTTCTTGTGTTGCTGACTGACTTCTGCATTTGCCTTTTCTACTACTGCAAATCTAGGAATTTTGGTATATGTTTATATATGTCTACATATATATGTAATCTATTCCAATAATCAATTTCCATCCCCTCAACCTCTTACTAAAAAAAATAAAACCAAATATAATCAGCCCTTCTCCCACCCTTCTGGGCATTTCCTAATTTCCACTTCCAAATCTGACAGCAAAACAGATGGTGGAGAAATTGCATCCCTGCAAGTTTCTTGAAAACAGGACATTGGTGTATTTGACAAGCTAAAGGAGAAGTTACCAACCCAGCTCTTCATAGATTATCAGCTAACAGGAGCACTGATGGAAGTCTCCAATAATAGGAAAATCTTAACTGGACTTTGTATCCTATTAGACATGGAGAACTCAGCTAGAAGACAGGAGGACACTGGACACGGGTACTGCTATTTCCTCTGCTAAGAGAGCAGCTGTTTGAGCTTGCTCTGCAAAAATGCATGGCAAGCTTTGCTCACTCTGCAGGAGGCTCTTTGGCCTGCCTGAGTCTTGAACCACATACCACAGCTCAACTTGACCATAATTATTAGATCTTGGACTGGAGAACTTCTTGCCAAGAGACCATTGATGGTTCCAGATGTGCAGAAATAATTGTATTCACTCTTCAGC
>NW_009954190.1:1867874-1882367 GCF_000747805.2 Chaetura pelagica | reverse complement strand
CAGCAGGAAAAAAGATTAATATTCCCTTTACAACACAAATTACATGAAACAGTTGAGAAGAATTGAATGTTTGAAAGCCTGAATCATGTAAGGACAGTCTTAATGAAAACTCTGTGTATCAATATTTTACACTTGAAATGTGTGAACAGTAAATGACTCTTAATTCACAAATCTTCATAAATATTAGATTATTCTAAATGCATTCATCATGCAATACATCTATCGCTTGTGCACAGCTTTAAGGTGAAGTGCTTCTCAAGATCCTCCTCATTTACTAAAATTAGACTCTGATTTTGTTGATTTCTGACTCACATATCCTTCCTTCTCCTGCAGTTATCACCAAAACAATCCTTGTTAAACTTCTCTGACTCACACCACACAGAGATCAACCCTTGCAGAAAAAAGGATTTTGCAAATTCATCCTTTGATGGACAATCAGAAAAATAAGCAAGTATTGCACATTGTCAAGTGCACAAATAAGCAGATAGGATTGATTTTTTGTTGTCTTTTTTTCATGTGAAACTGCAAGTTTCATCAGTAAATTTAATAATTTCTGTAATTAGCCAGAAATTCTAATACGTATTTTTTTTACACTCTTCCATGGGAATACCCAAATAACAGATCTTTGCTAAAAATCAGGGACAGAATTGTATTTTTTCTACAAATTATAGAGAAAAACCTTTACCTGCTGTTTTGAAATAAAATGTTCTTGACTGTAAAGCACAACACTTAAGCACTTTTCAATCTGAAAATAAGACTGTTTTTAGCACATAAAAATTTCACACCTTGATCCAAACAGTAGATGTCTGTATCTGTTGAAAAAGCTCTGGTAAGTTTTATTTTACCTCTGGCTACCAGATAATGTATGAAGGCAGCTACATCAGAGCTGTTTCAACTCCCATTAAGTCTGTGGAAAGAAATAGACATTTTGGGACATAATCACAGGTCTGAGGAATCACTTTTCTGTGCGTTTCTTTCCATTGACTCTAAAGGTTGGCTAGTGTCATGTGAGAAGATCTGGTATAAATATCTACATTGGAGGCAGCAAAAAATATCTAAAATTAAAAATTTGAGATCCAGCTCTTTCCCAGCTCCTGCCTACCTCTGGATCATCTTGTCTGAGTGATGCATCTCTTCTGAGCACAAGAAAACACTTTTTCACTGTGAGAGAAAAACATTGCCCAGAGAATTTGTGGAGCCTCTATCCTTGGAGATACTAAAAATCTGACTAAACTCAGTCCTGGGCAACCTGCTTCAGCTGAACTAGCTTGAACAGAGAGGATTTAGACTGAGTGACCTCAAGAGACTCCTTCCAACTTAAACATTTTGTGATTCTGGGATCTTCTTCCAAGAGTACTCATAAGAAAAGGGAATTTGGATGTAGCAAGTTAGAAGTGCTCCATGATGCATTAATGTCCGTGCTGTGTACCTGGGAAGGACTGCGAGAGCCTGAGAAGCATTCATGCTGGAGAAGCAGGCAGAGAGCACTGCAGTGTCAAAGGAGGCTGAGAGCTGAGAGAGAAGAGAAGGGCTTTAACATGAATGTGGCAAGCATGTGGTGTGTGGTGTAGAGATTTGTGAAGGGGAAGATGGTGCTGTGTGATTTGTGCTCATTACTCACAGAAGAGCACCGCTCTGTGAGTGTTCTACAATAAGAGGGGTGGAGGAGTACAGCTAGCAACAAGTTTTTATGTGGATCTGGAAGTCTCTTGGGACTGTCAGCAAAGAAAACAGTCCCTGCCTATGACCAACTGGAAGAATATAGCATCTCTGCTTACCTACACATTGAGTAAGGATCAACCCTATAAGCTCAGACTACAGATTAAAGTTGAATCTTTGTAAGATTGAAGAGGAAGGGGAGAAGTAAGGCCTTCTAAAATAACCATACTCCAGATGGAGACAAGGACAGGGCAAGAGATGCAGCTGGCCTAGAGTCTGTCTCTGTGCCTGGGGCTCTCTCCAAAATCCTATTTTCACCATTTCCTCCTCTTTGAAAATCCCTTGAAGAGAAGCCCACAGGATGAGGCCATTCAATACAGAAGACATAGGTCTGTGAAGAGCCTCTGCATGACATACATGAATGGATCAGCAGCTGCACTTCATGAGACTTAGGCAAGGACTGTCAGAATCAGACGGTTGGACTCTGTTACCTGAACTGCAAAGCCAGCCCAACTGGCTTCACAGGAATCTTTATCCAATGAGTGGTAGGACAAATTTGGTCACAGGAGTAGGACCAGAATTGCTATACTACATTTTCCTTTCAAATCTGGATTTATATACAACAGAATTGCTCTTGACATGCTTGCTCATCCTGTCTTCTTTTGTCTATCACACTGCAAGCTTTTGGAGGTAGAGGAGGAATGTATTGTTGCTTGCAAGTACCAATTTACTAAGCACAAATGAATCAAATGAGAACTGTGAGATGCCTTATAGAGGTGAGTAGAGTCTGGAATAAATCATCTGAACAAGTACACACAGATACCATCAAAATACAAACGAGTGAATGAATAATACAATCTGCTTGACATCCTAAAAATGGGATGTTTGGTGCGTGCTCTCTAATGCTTGTAACAAGCCATCCTGCGAGGCTATCAATGGGAAAAAGCGAAACAGAAAGTGGAAGTGAGTTTGTATATGAAAAAGCCTCTCTGACTTCTGAACAAGGCTTTCAATCCATAAATACTACACTGCTCAAGACTTTTGCCCATATTGAGAGAGAAATGTTGCCAAGTTGCTGTCTGGTGTTAAATGGGTTGCACACAATAGATGTAAGAAGCAAATAGTTCAATGGAGCACTTGTGGGTTACACAGAAATCTGCTTTCAATGTCATCTTCCCTAATAAAAATGCAAATATAAAGCTAATTCAGTTACATGAGCACTCAATAAACCTTAGTAAGAGTAAAACCAAACTGTTGGATTGTTCTTCTAGTACATTATAGTCACATCTGATTCCTTCACTAATTTTCTTTTAGGAGTCACTTGTTTCTATCATTTGGAAAGGTCACAATTCATATGCCAAATGGTTCTTTACTGTTCCAAGTCTAGTTTCAAGCCAGATTAATAGCTTAGTGACCTCTGGGAGCTGTTGTCTTTGTAATACACAGCTTATTAGAACATTTTCTATGCGAGGTGCAATTAAATAAATATCAAAGTCAGCAACGTCTTGAGAGAGCACAGTTCATCTCACCTAACTACAGCCACCTAAGCTAATCATCAGATGTCTCTGTGTAGTTGATGGAGAACTCTTGAATAGTTCCTGAAGGTGATTCATCTCAACCTGAAAAAAAAAAAAAACGACAAAGAGAGGTGAGAGGAATTGTCCTTTGGAGGTACTCATCTCTCTCCATCAGCTAAAGAGAGAGCTGACATAACTGTCTTAATGTATCTTGGATGATTAGGTTTAGGATATCCAGTGTCTTTCAGCTGTCTATCTGATCAATGGGATACTATGATTTGTATGCACAACAACTTCATAAGAAACAGATGCTCTAATTTAGAAGACCGTATATGTGTACATATATATATATTAAAATGTTCATATTTATTCATATATGTATATTAAAAGTATAGGTCAAGATATAGTGCTGTATACTTCTCTGGGTAGTTCATTACTCTTTGTGTACATTTTTTGAGACTGAAAATTATCTCCATATATTGGTTTTAATTATAGCAGCTGTCAATTATCCTTCTGCTAACCTGAAGATAAGATCAGTCTGCTCTTTCAGAAATTTACAGGGAGAGTGAACAAACTTAACATTTTCACAGATCCTAATTACTGAAGAGCACTTTGATATTTCAGCTGAATTGAAAGGCATGTCACCACGTTGGGTGACAGGTCTAGGGAGAGAGAACTGAAGTATTTTACTACCAGAACTGGCAATTCACAGTGATTTACCTTTAAATCTTATTTGTCTAAGTCTTAACATTATTGTGCATGCAGAAAAAAAGGCCTAGTGATAATGGTCATGGCCAATAATTGAACAAGTTGGGGCTTGCTAACTCACAGCAAACTAAAAGAAGGACTTAAAATCATATAATACTAGAATCACAGAATGCCAGGCTGAAAGGGACCTCAAGGATCATCTGGTCCAATCTTTTTAGATAATACTATAGTTTCTATGAGATAGCTCAGCAACCTGTCAAGCTGAGACTTAAAACTGTCCAATGTGGGGGGATCCACCATTTCCCTTGGGAGACAATTCCACTGTTTGAGTGTCCTTATGGTGAAAAATTTACCTCTTGTGTCCAGTCAGAATCTCCCCAGGAGCAACTTGTGCTCATTTCCCTTTGTCTTTTCCATGTGACACCTTATAAACAGGGCATCTCCATCTTCTTTGTAGCCACCCCTTAAATACTGAAACATGGTAGTAAGGCCTCCCCAAAGTCTTCTCTTCTCAAGGGTGAACACACCTAGCTTTCTCAGCCTCTCCTCATATGGCAGGTCCTCCAGATCTCTGATCATCCTTGTGGCCAGTCTCTGGACCCTCTCCAGTCTATTTGCATCATTTTTTGTAGAGCAGGGACCAAAACTAAATGCAGTACTCCAGGTGTGGTCTGACAAGCACTGAGTAGAGAGGGATGATGACTTCTTTATGTCTACTGGTGTTGGCCTTGTTGATGCAGCCCAACATCCTGTTGGTTTTCCTTGCTGCTGCAACACACTGTTCACTCATGTTAAGCCTGTTACCCACCAAGACCCCCAGGTCCCTTTCCACAGGACTGCTCTCCAGCCAGATGGATCCCAGTCTGAACTACATTGAAGAGCTTACACTTCTTCCTGTTGGACTTCATAAGATGATACAGTTCACAAGATACGTTAACTGCGTAACAACTTTCTGAATGACACAGCACCACTTTCTTCACAGACACCCCTTCACCATGGCAGTCGTGTTGCCTGTCACCATCATGGAGTCATAAGACCTTTTTCTTTTAATTTTACTTGCATTAGCAAATGTTGTAAACATGAGCCAAGGACCTACAATTGGCCTGAAGCATAAGGGAAAATGCAGACCCTCACTGGTCAGTGCACACAGATGGGAACCTCTAAGACCTCTGTACAAATGCTACATTTGCATCTACTGATGAGCGAGACAGTCAGGCAGGAAGGAGCCAAAGAACACATCTGCACAAGCTTAACACTTAGGAATGCTGCTTAGGGTATGGGAGACCGTGTGTGTATATTTGAGGTGTATGGAGAAGTGTGCTGAGAACAGAGAAGTATAAAGACAGGGAGAATTTATTTGTTACCAGTGTTGGAGGAAAACATGGGAAGTTCATCTGTGCCCAGTGAGTGGTTATTACTGGACTCAAATGCTACATTGAGGTGAAGGAGCTCAGGGCAAAGACATTTATGAATGGATATTTATAGTGAAAAAAGAAAAAAAAAAATATGGCCTCCAGCTTTCTTATTTTACTGAATGTTGTGTTTGTTTTGGTTTTTTAAAGGTTTTCTGTGTCTAGTTGTCAGGGCTGAGCTGTGTAAAACATGTAGCTGGAGCCCTAAACTGCAAGAAAAGACAGGAAAAATAAGTGGCAGTAACCACAGTCAATAACTAAGATCAGTGCCTGGCAGAAAAATTAACATAGTAAAAGAAGTCATTTGTGTAAGTAGAAACATCCATCCTCTAAAAACAGTACATCAAACAACCATACTGGACTGAAACTTCATTGCACTAAACATCTTTCATTAAAAGTTCTCCCTAGAGCCACAAAAATTCTCTAAATCATTTACACAGACAATAAGATATGGGGGAAAAAAACCTATGACTTTACCTATTAATCTTTCTTCAAGTCCTGATTGTATGTTATCATCACCAAAGTGGTAAAGCAGTAATTTCCATGATGTGATTCTTGATCAACTTCAGCATGAACCATTTGTTGGCAGTTGACTTCTCAGTGACAAAATTATCATTCTGAAGATACACTAGAGAGCTGGTAACTAGAGAGCCATTTTTATTTTTTTTTGCTGCAGATGCATCTCTGCCTATAATTAATGTGTTATACATACATTGCATTCCTCTGGGAAATACACGTTTGTAGCAGGAATTCTGACAGAGTATTGTTGACTTCAAAGCAGCCCTCATGTTTTGTTTATGAGTGACAAGAGTTGTATAGAGGGACCATAATGTTTTTTATGATAGATAAGGATGAAAGTGCAAACAAATATACAAAATTCAAACAATTTATTATGGTAATTTCACCTTGTCTTCAATTGATTGTAGGGGTAATTTTCAGTTTGGTGCTTCTAAGGTAGTAGATCGTACACCTACAGGTTTGTTTACTGATTTTTTGTTTACTGATTTAATAAAATGAACTATTGGTTCAATTAAGTACACTCTCAGGAAACCTCCATTTTCCCCCATTAGCCCCAGACATGATAAACATCATCCTTGGACTGCAATCGTGTCCCCTTAGGAACACAGCTAGAAGAATCTCCGTTTATCTTTATGATTATATTTGACTTTATTTCGTATTTTCCCAGAAAGACACATCTAAATGTTAATAACTGGGGATTTTACTTTACACTCAGTCTTTGGCAAGTGGTTGCTGCCAGGAATCATGGATGAATACCTGGTAGGTGTATTCTTTGCAACAGTGTGATTAGAGACAAGTTACAAAGTAACATCATTCCAATTTAAAGATGTGCAAAGGTAGCATTTTTTTCCCTAGAATCCCAGGAATTTTGTACAATATACAAAAGTGTAGAGACTTTTTAAGACAGCAAGACATTTTTCTTCTTTTTCTGTTAACATAACAGAAAATTTTATCTACACACCCCCCACATACATTTGTACACACAAATTTCTAAATATACTGATAAGAAAACAAAAATACTTAATAAGCACGACAAACACTTCACTGAGCTTTAAGCCACGGGCTAGTGGCTCTATTTTGGTTATGCCTCATTTCACAGCTCCTCCCAGAGATGAACTGGGGACCTGATGCAGGGTTCAGTGATTTGGCAAAATTTAACTGTTTTTGTGGAGGCAGCAGAAAGCAAGCAAGTTCTGAGAGACAGTGTCTTGGTGGCAGGCAGAGAGACAGACAGGTAGATTGCCCCAGTGTCCTGGCTCAAACCAGGACACCCAGGCTCAAGATAACCAAAGCACTGACTGCTGAGCTCTGGGTACATCTTGCCCTTTAGTGATTAAGGAGAAGAAATGTGTGTGTGTGTGTGTGTGTAAATTGCAAAACTCTAACATAAATACTTTACAACAAAATATGAGGAATTACTGCAACTTTCCCGATCACAACTATGACTGTTACAACACCCTTGAACATAGTATTGTTTATATATAACCAATGCCCATTACTGTTATCTGACAAATGATAGTTATATATCTATAAGGAATCAAATGACATTACAATAATTGATTACTAATATATGAAATTTCAAGTTAAAATAAAATATTTCTATTAATTGAGGAATTATGCAATTTGTTGAACAATGTTGAAGCAACCTCTTTATTAAATCAAAGTAAACAGAATCACTGATTTGAATATTTTAAAATAAATAACACCTTGTATTAGAATTACTTTTATTATGCATACAATTTTTAAAATACTATAACACTTCTTTTAAGAACCAACAATTCATCTGAAATTCAACTTCTATTAAGTTCTGATCTGATTAGAGAGATACACTATAATATTAAATAAATATATTTTAAAAAATCAAGCTTTAAATAATACATTGTCTGTGAGTATGAGCATGTAATTGTTGTATATGCTATACATTTAATCATCTCATATAATGGTTAGCAGTAGATGCTGTTAAGATAATCCTAACTGATACTAAGCAGACAAAAAGTTGGTCAGCAACCCCACAGGTCCCTAAGTGAATGGTCCTTACATGGTCCTTATCTCAGAAGCTACACAAAGGTTTTCAGTCAGTGAGTCCAAAGCAAATCGATCTTATAGAATCATAGAGTCACTTAAGTTGGAAAAGACCTTTAAGATCATCTAGTCCAATCATTAACCCTACTCTACCAAGTCCAGCACTGAGCCATATTCCCAAGCGTCACATTCAGGAAACTTTTAAACACATCCAGGGATGGTGACTCAACCACCTTCCTGGGCAGCAGGTTCCAAAGTTTGACAACCTTTTCAGGGAAAAAGTTCTTCCTAATGTCTAATCTAAAGCTCTCCTGGTACAGCTTGAGGACATTTCCTCTGGTTCTATCACATGTGAGAAGAGAGCAGCACCTACCTCTTTACAACGTCCTTTCAGGTACTTCTAGAGGGTGATGAGGTCTCCTCTCAGCCTCCTTCAGACTAAACAGCCCCAGTTCCCTCAGCCGCTCCTTATCAGACATTGTTCTCAAGGCCCTTCACCAGCTTCATTGCCCTTCTTTGGACACTCTCCAGCACCTGAATGTCCTTCCTGTATTGAGGTGCCCAAAACTGGACACAGTATTCAAGGTGTGGCCTCACAAATGTCGCGTACACAGGGGTGATCACCTCCCTGATCTTCCTTGCCACACTATTTCTAATACAGGCCAGGATGCCATTGTCAGTCTTGTCAGGTTGTGCTTAGGGGGCTTACTTCACTAATTTAATCTACCTTCTTTTGGTCAAAATATTTTAGTAGACATTTTATTGATCTACTCCAGTATTCTAAAACTTGGTTGAAAAGCTACTTTTGTCAGTTTCAATACAGATGTAATAATGGTAATGCAAGGGGAAGGAAGAGCATTTTCAAAAAACCAACAAAATCTGTGGATTTTCTATAGATGTGGTCACTTTTTTGCATATTCTTATACTTGTTCTATCAGTCATAGGAGTTTGTTGTTGGTTTTGTTGGGATTTTATGTTTGTTTGTTTGTTTGTTTTGTTGTTATTTGTTTCCTGACATAGTTTCTTCATTCTAAAGCAGTGATGATGGATTGAAGCATTATTTTTTTCAGCATTCAGAAATGCCTTCTTTTGTCCAAAAATTTACAACACAAGAGACAACACATCTTTTTTTAAATTATTATTACTATTATTTTATTTTTTTTATCCAGCCTAGAACAGGTACTGGAAATAACCTGCAAGTCATTAAAGGACTCAAACAGCATAGCATGTATGCACCCATTTTTTTAATGAGTAGCAATGAACGATGTACCACACTTCTACTTTTTTGTTAGCAGTTACATTCAGTAGATTGTCTATTGTACAGTGGACTTTAGTGTACTCACTTCAGGATATGATCGTCACAGAAAACATTCAACAGTCAATTTAGGCACACACAGTGTTTTCCAGAAGAAAAATTAAAACACTTCAGCAAGGTATTTCAGGAGCTTGTCATCCTCCTAGTAATCTTGGTACTGGTGATGTGTTGTAAAACAGAGTATATGACATGACTCCCTACCAACAAGCAATTTTTGAGACATTACTGTGAGAAGACATGAGGATATTATATCCAAGCTGGGGTTAAGCAAGAAAGAGAAACAATACTGTGAAAACCAAAGATTTTAGGCAGTTCTATACTACAATAGTTTTCTATAATATGCCTTTGGATTTGTGCAATTAAAGCCTTATCTTTCATTGTATGACTAATTCAGGCTGTGATCCATCTAACTTAACTTCACTCACTCGAATGTTGGGGCTTTTTTCCCTCTGTAGCTTTTGTAAAAGGCTATGAGTCTCTGGACATTATTCACCTCTTTTGTGCCTGGATGTGCCTGTCTCCTCACTAATAGAAGAGAGTTTCAACACAACTAGCTTACATTAGATGACGGATACTTGTCAGTATGAATCACCCTCCACATCTACTTCTTTCCTAAGGTTAACAGCCCCAGAGGAATCCATTGGTTGGCATCCACAAATCAGCCAGATATCCTCAATTGCTATCAAGTTTACCAGAAGGGATGACATTTCCTACCCAATTTTTTTATTATTATTTTTTTACTCTACTGTTGAAGCATTTCTGAGGGAATTAGAAAACCCTGCTTCTATGCCCTCCTCAGCCTACATCTGATCAAGCAAAAGAGACTTTCCCAGTCTGAAGATAACATGGGTACTGGCAAAACTCTTTCAATTTCGGATGAAGACTCCATGCACATGAGAGGCAGAGTCCATGGGTTAAAATCCATCCTGAGCCCATGTGGGCAGGCATGCAGGGAAAAACAGGGTGTCTCACCTGACCCCAGGACTACTTCAGTTTCCAATCACCTCACTGAATCCAGTAAGCTACTGAAACAGTTCAGAAAAAAAAATATTTATACCTCAGTGCAGGAAATGGCTTCATGCTCTTAATCCATAAGATTTGCCAGGTACTTAATCAGAGGCCAGCCACAGAAAGCTGAGTTTGAAAGATGTTTTAAACACAGGCTTATTTCTGGCATGTCTTAGTGATAAACTGAAGGATCCTAGGAGTCAGTGTATGAATTACTACACATACCTTTCCTAACAACCAGCCGCCACCCTGTGCAAATCACTCAGAATACAAGGGATAAATTTGTCATAGGGAAACCCACTTGCATAGCTGGGTTTAATCATATCAACATCCCTTCACAAATAGCAGCCTAAACACTCATGTTTCCACATACTTAAGTAAATCTCATTCCTCCTCATCCCCATGTGCCATCAGCATGTAACTAAACCTCCTCATTAGTGGTACTCCTATAAAATAATTGGTATCTGTATAAGAAGATGTTTACTTTCTTAATTTTCTCCCTGAGAAAGTTTATCTAGTCGTAAACTTGTTTTCATTTTACATACATCTCTGTCCCGGCTTTCAATTACAGCAGACTTGGGAATTCTTGGCAAGCAAATTTGAAAAGTTATTTGCAATTAGCTCTCATAGTGCAGCTAATTCTAATAATGAAGTCAAATTCACCTTCCTGGTGCTCTAGTGACTTTGAAGAAAAATTCCTGATAAAATTTCCATTATCTTTTATATTGTTTGCTCTGGTCTATTGCTCCCAAAGTGATCAGTCTGTACTTTTTTGGCACACTCCAACTTTTCTTTTTTTTTTTTCCTTTTCTTATGAATAATTTCTGAAGAAGAAATAATGGAATTTTGATTACCAAAGATACACTGAAAAAAGTAGTTTTGTGAAACTTAATAGGTTCTTCTGCTGTCTACATCACTCTAGAGGAGCAAAGAGTAAGTCCATTATGACTGTGCATTAAAAGGTAGTGAGAATGAATTGGAGAAGAGCTCTAATGTGAAATAGGTGATGCTGAGGACTGGATGTTAATAGCCATGTATTTCACCTCCTGTGTGTAAATGGAAATATCTATTCTGCACTAAAAAAAGTCTTTTCTTTTACATACAGGAACTGAAATGGATGTATGCATAGGTAGATATAAATATATAGATATAGATTAGATAGAGATATAGGCATAGATATAGATTACATAGAAATAGATCTGGAAAGATTCACATTTCAGCTTTGTGTTTTATTCCTGTAGTGATCACATTGCTCACATCTTAAGTAAAACCCTTTCACCTTGTGTCTGCTTATGCCACCACAAAATATTTGTTTTCTGATCTTCATTATGCTACTTTAAAACACCTCTACGTGGGTGTTGGAGCATGTCCACAGGAGGGCAATGAAAATGATCAGAGGGCTGCAGCACCTCTCTTATGAAGACAGGGTGAGGGAGTTGAGGTTGCTCAGCCTGAAGAAAAGAAGACCCTGGGGGGAGCTTATAGAGAAGTTCCAGTACCTGAAAGGAGCCTACAAGAAGGCTGGGGAAGACCTGTTCACTAGCGCATGTAATGATAGGACAAGAGGTAATGGTTTCAAGCTAGAGAAGGGTAGATTTATGTTGGACATTAGGAAGGAGTTCTTTAACATGAGGGTGGTGGATCACTGGAGCAGGTTGCCTAGAGAGGTGGTGGGGGCCCCATCCCTGAAGACAGTCAAGGTCAGGCTTGATGGGGCTCTGAGCAATCTGTTCCAGTTTGAGATATCCCTGCTTATTGTAGGGAGGTTGGACTAGATGACCCTTAGAGGTCCCTTCCAACCCAAGACATTCTATGATTCTATGTTTTTATGATTCTAATGTGAATGACTGAAGAAGTAGGACAATAAAGCTTAGATCTCTGGTATTAATGTTGTCACATTTGAACAGTAACATTTTCACTGTCTTCAGCATCAAAGAAGTCATCCTTTCTTGCACAAAGAAGCAAATTCTTTACTTTTATTCTTTATTATTTCTTTTAATTCTTTACCTTTAGAAGTCCCTTCCAACCCAAGAATATTCTATGATTCTATGAATGTGCCCAAGGAGCTCTGAGACATCATGCTCCCTTAATGTGATCCACAAAGAACCACACCCTTCATGAAACATGAAGTAAGGTTCTCCCCCTGCAAAACCAATGATAACATTTCAAAGTCTGTGGTCTTTTCCAACCTTTCACCTGATACAAGTCCAAAAATAAGACTGACAAACACTGAGCTCTTCTGTATAAAACCAGTGAGTGCTTCTTGACTGGAGATATGAATCAAATGCATGGAAAATGCTAGAAAGATAGTTCTTTGTTAACCTGATCACTCAAGCACAAGTATTCCTTAAGTACTTCTCACAACTGTACAAGAGATACAGTAACTGATGCAAGGATTGCCTTGGTATTTAAAAAAGTAAAAAGGCTGCCTTTGGTCAGAATAAGCCTTGACTGTTTTCAATATTTGTGTGCAGGAAAAATCTAGTGCAAGTAAAAGCACATGAAAAGAGCAGCCATCAAACTTTGAACTTGAATATACAGAATTCTTCCTTCCTATGTTTTGCCTGACTATTGCCTTTATGTCAGTCAGCCCCTTTAAAAATATCAGGATAGGTATCATGGCAACATTTAGCTTAAGCAAATATAGTGATGAAATATACTGATGTTAAAGATCACCTAATAATTAATTCACATATCAGGATTAAAAATGTTTATAGAAAAGAAAGATTTTATTCATAGTCATTTATTTATCTATGTCTCTCAGTCACTCTATATGACTTATTTCCAATCAAACAATGAGATGTCTGAAGTCAGTACTTCCAAATAACCTGCATTTGATTTTTCTTTTTTCCTTCTAGATCAGCAAAGGCCTTTAATTTGCTTTCATTGTCCATGATACAAAGCTTAAAATGGTAACACTTATCCACGATATGTGCCTGCATCAGTGCACGCGAAGGCCGTATGTATATTAGCAAATAGCAGAGCAAATAGAGCAGATTTGTGGGGCACAATAGTTGGTGCTGAAGGCTGATGCCCATGCCAAATGCATCACAAAGGCTTTACTGCAGAGCACCCCTAGTTTAATGTAAAGGCATCTTTTGAATTCAGGTGAAGCGCTTATCTAGCAATGGCTAATATGGGTCACAAATATTTGGGGAGGTAATGTGGCACACAGAGGAGTGGTATCATGCCTTTTTAATTAAAGGGGAAAAATATTAAAATGACAAAGTTGTTTGGGATTTTTGTGTTTTGGGGGGTTTTGTTTTCTGGGGTTTTTTTTCTGGTTTTCACTTATTTTGATCACTTTTGCTAAGAGGAACCTCCAAGATTTCATTTGTGTTTTCCAGTTTCCTCTGAATCCTGGGTGGTCTGTTAATTTAATTAAGTGATCTTTAGCCTGCTGCTTTGTAAGTCAATATTATCCCTTTGAGTTTTGTAAATTATATTACTTCCACATACAGTGCATGCCAGCTGACCAAGTGAGACTGCTCTTACTGTCATTTGTTAAAGGACTCCCTTTCCTGCCAGTTGTCCCCAGGAGGACAAATTAGCTGTGGACTTCTTTTTCACAAACTAATTTTGCCATTCACCACAACTTTCATTGCACTTTGAGCTCTCCTTGTGAAATGTTTTATCTGATTTCTGTTTCAGTTGTCAGCTGTTTGCTTTTTCTTTTCTTTGCCTCTCTCGTTAATGAGACATACTTCTCTTTCATAATGCCTCTCTGCTGCTGTGGTTTCCCAATGGAACTGCCTGGTTATGTCTGCTTTTACCTTACTCAGGCTCTAATTTTCCACATTTCATCTCATTATAAGTGCTTAGATAAAGGCAATGTAAGACTTGAGCTTAACAAGACTGGAAGTGCTACCTATGAATTAACTCTTGTGGTAGCACTGTCTTCACTTTCTATCAGAGTCCCAGACCCTTCTATCTGCATCTCAGGTCTGCGGAATCCAAACCACCTGCTCCTTGGAAGATATATCTTAAAATCCTCTTTTTGAAAATGCAACACTATGAATGGATAATTATATTTCATAATTCATATTCGTAACTACATTTGACTCTTAATCTGGTTAGAGGTTAAGTCTTTTTTGTTTCATTGTTTATAAGAAAAGTAGAAATTGCACCTGGACAAACAAGAACTTAATAATTTATTTAAATTAAGTGTATATTTTTTCTCTGAAAAACCTGAAGCCAGGAAGTACTTGAATTCATTCCAACCAGGTTCTCTGTATGTAATGTTCATTGCAGGTTACAAATTTCTTCCTGATCAACTTAATTTCTGAAAGCAGTTTTCAAAATAAGCTTTTTTTTTTTTTTTTTTTTTTTTTTT
>NW_009954190.1:1858553-1867706 GCF_000747805.2 Chaetura pelagica | reverse complement strand
CCTTTTTTAGTTATTTTTTTAAAAGATTTTTTAAAAAAATTTTTTTTTTTTTTTTTTTTTTTTTTTTTTTTTTTTTAATAAAGCGATGTCTGTTATATTCCCTTCCCAAGATTACTTTGAATATTCTTCATTGTTGACAAACACAAACAAAACAACTGTACTGATTGGTTTTAGGAAACTGAAAAATACATTACAGTACACAAGATAACAAAAAAGCACAGGGGAAAAACTTCCACCTGATGTTTGTATAAGTTAATATTAAATTATTTTGTCCTTTGTGCACTTGATAAAGTTTTATTACCTTATGACAAAACAAAGAAAAGTTATTTCTTCTTATGTAAGATGAACTCAGTCTTACTGGCTTTTCACTTCAGAATACAAAAGGGTTTGAAAAAAATTGAACATAGCTAAAAGTGATTCAAGAAAGTGGTAAATTCTTTAATGATTATCATGGTTTGCATTCAATCTTGAACAAAGGAATTAAGATCTATTTTACTTGAATAACGTATATTTTCTTAACTTGAATGTATTTTTTTGTTTCTACTTTTTGCCATATGTTATGTAATACAGTTTACAAAACAGCACCCTGATATAAAATATGTTTAGTTTTTAACATAGACAAGATTTGGGTTTTAAAACCTATTAAGATCATGACTCTCCAGGAGATATTGTGCTTCCATATCCATGATACAGTCAGTACAAACATAACTACAGAGTTAATAAGAATTCATCCAAAATTCTACACCTAACACAGACAAAAAGAGTAAAGACTGAGGCGTCCATATTTCTGAATGCAAATGTGTAAGCAGGAAAGAACTGGGGGAGGATGATTGTTTAGAAGTGAATAGATATATTAAAAAATAAACCCTCAAGATAGAAATTTCAAAAAGTGATGCTATCAAATATTTAATGTAATATCTAATATTTTTCCAGCTAAAATCTACTTTTAGATATAAAAAAGTTGCAAATTATAGGTTATTTGCTGTAGACATGTCAATGTTAAATTCCTTAGCAGTGAATAACAAACAATAAACATTTTGTGAATATTTTTGGGCAGCCTGTCACAGAAAAATTATTCTTAGCCTTTTTTCAAGCCATATCAGTGTCAGCTTCATAAATCTCAAAATGTCACTGATGTGTATGCTCACTCTGAACTGTTCTTTGGGTTGGAACAAATTGTTACGGTTCAGATTATGCAATATATAAAGCATGTTTTTTCTTTAAGTGCACCATTCAATTTGAATACCTGCACTTCTTCAAGCAAACCAGTAAAATGTCTATGGATAGTACAAGACTAGACATCAGATTAGATATAAGGAAGAGATATTGATTTTTCTTTTTATCATGAGTGTGGTGAGCCACTGGAACTAGATGATCTTTTGAGCTCTCTTCCAGCTGCTATTATTCTGTGATTCTGTGATTCTGTGATATGCTTTATAAAGAGGCCTGCAAGAAAATCCTATTCACTGTGAAAAATTATGCATCAAGTTTTTAATTTCACACTGGTTTTTTCCTTTCAGCTTCCTGTTAGCTCACTTTTGATACTGACACAGACTAGTTATTTAAAATTCCACATGAGACAATGTTTCATCTACTGCAGGAACAGTGCAGAGGAACAATACTGTTAATTTTCACTTAGTAAATTATATAAAACACTGGAGAATTTGCCATTTTATTTTTAATGTTTATGTAGTCACTTTACAACATGCAGAGTGTCAGTACTGGTGAGATTGTAAGTCCTGTTAGCCAAAGGGTAACAGAAAGCCTACATTGGGAAAGCAAAAACACTTTCAAAGGTTGTATAATTACTTAAGGAGAATAGTATATGAAAGACTCTACAAAGCAAAGCATTAACAATGGCTGAGAAACACAGAATTACCATAAAAATGTTTCAGCTTGATAACTTAGCAGTTTAAAGCACGTACAGCTGCTGGAGCATGTGCCTCAAGTTCTGACGTGATTATAATACACAGCATGAACTGCAGAGATCTAGGTTCCTATTTATTGGTTGTTAAGGTGATGAGAAGCTAAGTCCAACAGAACTGGGCTTTGCTCCCTACATGTGGGAGCAGAATATTTCTGAACCTGAAGGAGCACAGGTTCAGACTCAATGGCTGCTGCATCCTGCAGACTTAGGGTGAAAGTGTGGAGATGTCTTTCATTATAAGATTGGAGTGTGTGCACAAAACAGGTTCAGGAGTTCTGGACATAAGAAAATAAACCACACTGCTTCAAAAACATATTTTCATCAGCCAGAGTTCTATGTGGACATCAGAATATTGATTAAGTGGCTAACTATTGATATTTAAGTTTGAAAACACCCGCATATCTTGATTAAGCTACATATCAAGAGGAAATATATGGAAAATAAAAATAATAAGAATCACTTCATTTACACCTTCCTTTTTATTTTTAGGTTTTTTAATGCTTTGGGCTCTGAACAACACAGTTAAGTCAATTAATTAAACTGGTCTACTATGAGTGTTGAAGTTGGTGTGCATCCCTTTTTGTACTATGATAGCATCTAAATTTGTGGTGTATCAGAGAGCTGCAAAGATGAATGACAGAGCAGTCCAAACATACTTAATGATAATCAACAGTTTGAACATTTGCTTAATTTTTCCTTTGAAGAGAGTATATAAGAATGTTTATGTGATTCTGAAAATGCTTTCTGTAATCAGGGCCTTAAACAGTATTCCTGGCAAGGAAATTTAGAGCAAGAGGCAAAAAAACACATCAGAAGAAAGACAGTTTGATTCAGTGCTCATTAAATGAAAGACTCCCAGAAACTCTAGGGAGCTTTAGGTAAGTTCCAAGAGTTTGAGTTTCTACAGTTACGTATGATTCAAACCACTTGTGCTTTATTCTCATTTTAGTTTCCATGAAGCCAGTGACATCATGCCCAGTGCATCAGAGCAGGAGTGCTCACTCTGTACTTGTCATACATGAAAGGCTCCTCTCAAATCTGAAGTGTTTTGATATTTCACACAGGATAGCTCCCACTCACACAGGCAGAGAAATGAGTAAACTTCTGTGGCAAAAAGAGATGCTGCACTGGAGTCAATTACTGACATGCTGCAGAAAATATGCTAATCCTTGCTGAAAGCAGCTTTGTTACCTGGAGTAACTTGCCCTTCCAGGCAGGATTTTTCCCCTGATCAGCCATGCTGGCACTTGTACAAACTGCCTTTTTCTAGTGTGCTCGGTCATTTACAAAAGATAGCCTGTCTCACCTGTCAGTTAGCGCAGCTCCACTGTATTAGGATTCCTTCCAGGGACAAAGGAAAACCTTCAAATAAGGACAGCTGAGCAGAAACTTGAGGCACACACACTAACTGTCATTACAACAGGGGGCTGAATTTGGACTTCATGTTAGTAAAACCAGAGTAACCACTGTGTTTCATGTGACCTTCAAATGAAAAAAAGTCCACAGATGTTCCTCGTGTCCCTGCACTATCAGAAAGCAGACTGCACATTTCAACTATTTGTTTTCTGGGCTGCATCCCCACGTGGTAGTTTGAGGGGAACTGCTCCAAAGAGTATTAACTAAAGTCTCGGGGAAATTATATTTCAGGCTAATGACTATGGAATGTAGTATGTTCTTCAGAGCAACTCTCATGGATTTCCTGAAAAATTGTCCCATAACATACGTACTCATAAATAGGAAAACATTAAAACCTATTACTAGTTGTTAACAACATTAATCATCCACCAGAGCATACCCTTTTATTCCTATCTCCTAAGTCCTTCAGAGCTGATATGGAAAGTATTGAGAAGTCAAAAGGAAACAAAAGATATTTGAGTATGTTGGGTTACTTTATGGAGGAAAACCCCTTTCCTTCAAAACAGATCAAAAGGTCTAATTTAAAGCTGAACTTATGTCAGAGAAAGGCAAGCTCTGCTGGGGACAGGTAGGAGCTTGTGCTCAGTCTGGAGTACAAATGTACCACCTGCTCCTTGAGAAGAAGGGACTTTAGAGGGAAGGACCTTCTTTACAGATGTGTGAGATTTCAGTACCTTACTTGTGAGTAGCCTTTACTGAAGTCAACAGGAATAACAGATTGGCAATATAATAAGATTTAAAACTGATGACATGGATTCAAAGGTACCCCCACATCATTGTGTCTTCCATCTAAGGAAAACCAACCTTACTTGTCCAGATTCTTTGCAGTGAAGTCAGTGGAATATTTATTTTTTGGGGAAAAAAATCTCCATACCTAATTTCATCAAATAATTGTAAGTGCTTCAATATGCCAATGTAATCTAACCCTCCTTGGCCAGACCAATGTGCACAAGCACCTGGCAGCACACACTACCAGACTGCACTCAGACTTTCTCCCACTGGTAGAATTGGCACTGAAGTAATTCAGGGAGCAATGCAGTTCGAGTTTTCTGAAGTCTTATCTCAGACAATATCAAAAAACCTCTGACAGTTCCTCTTCTATTCTCATAAACATGCACTGTGTAAACAATGAAATGACAAGACAGAAGCAAAGAGAACCCTGACTTTTGAGCTGTTTACACTCTGAAATAATTTAGAAGTACTGAGAGAAGGGACAGAATCATTTCACTCACACTGCAAATGTCACATGTAGAAAGACTCCTTGAGCATGCAAACATTCCCCTTGTCTTAAGTAGGAAGACTATTCAGCTGAGTAAGGATTACAGATGTCACTAGGAGGTATGAGATAAGGACCATTATTTCTGTGCTGCTTCAACTGTTCTGCCTGGTGATCAGTACAGAAAGCCAGATGAATGGAAAAGACCAACTCTAAAGCAAGATTTGGTTTATGGATTGCACTGTGTGCTCACTCTAGCTCCAGCAATGAAATAAAAATATTACTTTGGTGCTTATTAATTATTTATTACCATCTATCTGCACCTCTGAACTATTCATGCTGCAGAAGCCATTGTGAATTTATAGTCATTCTTCAGACACAGATGTTTTCAAATTCCCTCTAAAGCCATAAACAGAGATGCCAGCTTCCCAGCTAAGTTAGAGTAATCCTGATTTATTGGAAAAGATGTAGCTATTTAAAAAACCTAATGTACAAATGGGCTGATATATTAAACAAAATAACAAAAAAGAATCAGAAGTTTGTCTGGTGCCCAACCATGTGGTTAGTGAAATCAAGATATATGGAAATGTGTAAACACCAACTTTGTTACAGCAATTCTGCTACTGCAAATTCCCACTAAACTTCTCCATCTTATCTTGCATAGCAATTTGCATCCTAAACAGCCAAGCAGCTTTCAGTGCACTCCATGTGGAACCAGTTCTTCAGAATTACATATTCCTAATCCTTTTCCTTTCCATAATTTGTTTTCTATATGCCTTGATCTTCCAGAGAATTATGTATAACTGCTCAAACCACTGCAATTACTGGGACTTTTCATAGTAATAAAAATACTTGCATTTTAGAAGAGAAAAATACCATGAGTCGCCCTTCAGATGAAGGATTTCATTATTCTTGTGCTTGCTCTCACTTTCTTTCAATGTTTTTGTTTCTAGGTCATGGGGTTGAAGTTATTAAAAGTTATTCAAGCTTGAAATGTTCAAACTCTCTAGAAATACAGGTTCAGGTCAGAGATCGGACTTGAGACCAGATGATATAAATCAAAATATGTCTACTGTGCTTTGAATTAGGTGATACATGATGTGTGAGTACTTCAGCTGTCACCTGAAAACCCTTCTGTGTGATTGGTTTAGGTGGGAGAATTTCCTAGAGTTGTTTTCCTAAGTTGTTTCCTTTCCTGTCTTTTCAAATTAAAAGTATAATTTTACCTAGATAACTGAATTGTAGCATGAGAGGCTTTTGTTTCATTGTTCAAAGGTTCCCTTCTAGAGGCAAATAAATGAAATTAAACAGAATGCACAGCACAGGCTATTTTGAAATACTGATCAGTCTCTTTCATTTGTTAGATGTGTGATGAAACAACAAAATGCAGAGACATCAAAGCAGCAAATACTAAGCCCTGGTTAACTGATCATACTGAGAAGCATACACTTACCCGGGCAGAGTCCCACTCTGACAGAGCTCATAGTTCATTAGCACAAGCTCAGATGAGCATGCACAACTCACCTTTGTGAGTTGCAGATTTATTACATGTGAAATAACACTCATAACTCACATGCGTGGGAGAGATATCCTGAAAAATAAACATAAAAGGCAAAAAGAAATATATTCACTGTACCAAGTCATTAATAAAACACACTTATTCTACTTGTTTCCTTTTCATCACTTACTGAGGCATACTGATTGTGTGAAAGAGTCCTACTGAACCTCCAGATAAAGTGTTCTACCACAATCAGTACTAGACAATTGCCATTGTTAGGTTCAGTGTCCCCCAGAAGTTAAACCATAAGGGAACAATGAAATGAAAATATTTGGTTTCTTATTAAAATAAATAAATAATAAATAAATGTTAATTGGCAACAATTTCTTAAAAAGAGAAGAAACTCAGTCTTCAAAGTAAGAAAGGGGAAAAAATGAGAAACAAGATTTCATGCAAAGCAGAATAAGATATCCCTTAGCTGGATTTGGGGATGGTGCTGAAAAAAGTACCACGTTCTCTTTCCTTGGCCTTTTAAACTTTACCTTGCATCTACCCTTGGAGGCTTGTCAGAGTCTAGGTGCTGAACTAAATGGTTCTATAAGCAAACTCTAACTACACCTTCTAAATATTTAGATTATTGAAATATTTGACTTTGCCTAAGCTTGCTGTTGGAGAAACAAGTCTATACTTAATACTGACCAATATAAACATGGTCTGCAGTCCAGAGATTTCCATAACAATCTTCTCTTGAAACTTGGTGGGGTTAGATCTGCCCTCATATGATGAGGTATTTTGAAATGGTTTGTCTGTAGAGCAGCAGCTTTAGAGCTTCCCACCATTTTGATCAGAGTATGATACCCTGCCCCAAAACTCTTATGACACTGTCTCTATCTTTTTGATTCAATGAGTGAACCAGAATAGTCCTCCTTCCACCATTTCTTCATCTGTTTCCTCTGCATCCAGAACTCAACTCATTGTGAGGGATTCAGGTTTTTCTTAAGAGAAAATCCTTTTTACATTAAATCCAATCTATTTATAGATTAAATGTTAAAGGATTCATGACTGCAAGAGGACACATCAGGTTGGAGGTTATCTATATAGTCTCACAAGATCTTGAACTCCCTCATGCTTATACCAAAACCACTTCTCTGTAGCGACCCTCACTGATTTAGAAATGAATCAAAGCCCAAATGAGATACAGAAGTGAAAGTGCACCTCTGATACTTGGGGCAGGGCAGGAAAAGGAAAAAAGAAAAGAGGTAATGTTGAGGGAGATTCTGGCTACCACTGGGCTGAATATGGGCTGAATCTTTGGGCTGGGGAAGGACACTCTCCCAGGGAGGGTCCTTCCTGGAGTCACCTAGAATACCATAGGTTGAAACATGCAAAAAAATATAACCCATACAGTTCAGCAGGAGGAGAAACAGGTTTTGTATACTTGTATGTTGGGCAGAGACTGGTCTCTCTAAGGATCTTCTCAGCTGCTGGGCATCATCAAGGAGGTGAGGGAGGACAGTAGTGCCATACGTACTGTCACCAGGCAAGTGCTGTCCATCAGGGAGCTCAAAGTGCAGGAATTTCCCCATCCACATTCCCTGTGAGGATTCAGCTCCATATTTCACTGGTACAGAGCAGTTCCTTAGAAGTGCAAAATCTGGGAAATAGTAATGTTTCGTTCTATTATAAATGCCTTTCTAGCTTGTGCTTGTACATGATACAGTGTAAGTTCTGTGTAAAAGAGTAGTATACAAGTCCTTGAGGTAATTTTTTTATCCTTCATAGTTTCAGATGCAGAAAACCAAGGTGGTCATCAGAAATGTACAAAAAAATTTGGCCAGATTCTTTTTTTTTTTTTACTATGTAGATCAGGAACAATCCCAGTGATTCAAAAAGTCGCAATAGTTTAAGAAGAATTCCTGCCAATATGTCATTTTTTAATGTTTATTTTTTAATCAGAATGGAGTGTTCTTTAATTTAAATGGTAGCCTGTTTTTATTGTAAGTAGTGCAATGGAAACTGTAGTGCTGTCCTTTGAGGGGCTGTGAGTCATGAAATCATAAGTTATCCATATGACTATTAATCATTCATCAAAGACTAATGGCAAGTCTTTGATATCTGATAGAAATATAAAAATACAGAATATTATATTTTCAGATTCTGAATATCTCTCTTTTTCAGTAACACTTCACAAGCTATGGAGTTTCCATTGCATATGAGAACTGCTGTAAAAAAAAACCCAAAACCTGTGTAAAGGATTTGCAATAATTCAATAGTAAATAGGCAACAGTGGATCTAAACTGACAGTGAGTATATATCTTATATATAAGAACAGACATACCACCAGATGTCAAAGCTGGAAAAATACAGGGGTTAGTCCATAACAGCCTATCCCTTGTTTAAAAATGGGCCTTGATTAACAATGAGGAAACTCACAGTTGACTTAACAGGAAACCTGACTTCTATGACTTCTTAAGTCCTTTGCTGTACTGCCATCAGGAGCCTGTGACACTGATTTAGAAATGCTATCAAAGCATTGACCCATCCTCAATGGATCCTACTGTTCTCTCATTTTCTCTGGGCTATTTTAAGTACCAGCTGACATTGTTCCTCCTGCCTTTCATCTGCTTATCAGTCACGTTTAGCCATCAGTCAGAATTTCCCACGTCAGCTTTCTGCTTGAGCATCGTTTATGCTTTCATTTCATGCTGTCCTGGCAGTATTTCTCAAAGGCTGCTTCTGATTTCCAACACTGGACTGTGGTTTGTGTTAATGCAGCTTCAGCAAAGAAGCAATATACCTCAGAAATGGTAGAAATAAGATGACATTTACAAGTTGCTATATGATTTTTACTATTGTTGAGAGAAACTGATTTTTTAGGATTTCAATTTAAAAGTGTGAGATATCATTTGTCTGTTACTGTGGTCCCAGTTTGAGAAGGGCATAAGGGAGGACTGAGAAGCAGAACTGCAGGTCACTTGTGATATAATTAATTACAATTATGTAACTTTGAGTTCAGGCCAGTGATGATTCAATTGCACTTGCTGAAGAGGGAACACAAATTGACTTTGTCCCAAACAGTTAAGCAAAAAGGTCATT
>NW_009954190.1:1826634-1858444 GCF_000747805.2 Chaetura pelagica | reverse complement strand
CCCAAAAATTAAAAAAAAAAGGTTTTTTCCTTTTTTTTTTTTTTTTTTTTTTTTTTTTTTTTTTTTTTTTTTTTTTCTGGTATGAAAAGAAATTGCTGAGAAACTGCCTCCAAAAGAAATTGGCTAAACTAAGTTTGAAGATGTTTTTTAAAGCTGATAAAATGTCAGCAATTTAAGCTTCTAAATGTAAAACCTAGTGTAGAGTTTGTGATATACATAAATCGAAGGACAACCAAGTTTTATAGTCTTCCAGTCAATTACTTTAGAAAAGCTATAGCTATAGCCTTAAAGATCATAAAGGAAATTCTGAGTAACAATTTATTGAATTTGGCATTGACTATTCATCAGGGGATTGATTGCTATTCCATACATCTAGTTACTATCTTCTGAAAATTATTCCTCTGTCATTTGAAGCAAACACTTTGCTTTATATGGTCCTTATGCCACCTTCCTCATTGGTGCAATTTGAACTTGGAAAAAAGCAGAATACCAAATTAGGAGATCTAAAGATAGCTTTCATGCTTATGGAGCTCACAATTCCACTTGATAGCTGTGGATGGCAGTCTGCAGCATGACAATTTCCTATTTTAATTCATCATCCTCTCATTGGTTGATTCACTCAGGTGTGAGCTCACAGGTTTTAGTTATCATGAAAAAGCTTGTAACAAATGTCATTGGTGGTATTGGTTGGTCAAAATCTTCAACTCTCTACAATTTATCGTATAAATAGTTGACATATGTCGATTGGTTTAGCAGATATAGCAGCTAGAACTCATTGCCTCTTTCTCCTGTCACCAAGCAGCTATGGATAAGAGCAGGTTACTGTGTCACAGTAAGTCAAAATGGAATAAACCATGTATGCTAACAAAAGGTAAGCCTTGAAGGCACTATGGTGCTAAGACTACTTTCTTCCATCTCTCCTCTCTACAAGTTCTGCATTTAGAGTTGGCCATTCTGGCTTCCTCTACAGAGCAAGGTTGACACCTTCAGCAGTTGGTTCAGCTGGCCGGTCTAGGACTTCAGTTGAGGTCTTAGAAAGGAGGCAGTCATGTTCAGGGCTTTCACTGCACTGATTGCAGAAGGTTTCTGGATTATTACTTCAGATCAAAAAATGTCTTTAGATGCCTTAACTAGGAAGGTGAATTAATCTTTTGTGACTCCAGTCATATCACAGCAACCAGTACTAAACAACTTCACATTCTGGGGAAACAGCCAGCATCTAGAGCAACAACTGCTTCTGACTTTGAAAGAACTTCTTAAGAAGCTGCAATGTACTTCTAAGCTATCACAAACATTAACCATTACATTGCTATTAAATGATACAAGACTTAACATTTGGGTTTTCCCCCTGAATTTTATCCTGTACTTTTCTTCTGCTCTCTTTATCAGGAAGAAGTTCCTATGGAGATTGCCCGTCATTCTTGTGAAGCATACAAAGCATAATATTGCTTCTACTGATGACATTCATAGAAGGAAGCTAAAATGGCAAGGTGAAATTGTAAATTATACAAATTAATTTATTTGTAGAATTAATCTCCTCTGTGTGCTAGACCTCTGTAAACACACTGATGTGTTGTGCTGGTTTATATGGAAGATGTTGAGTTACCTGGTAATTAAAATTATTGAACATAAATAATAAAATATTTAAATATTGAATAGCAAACATCATATAATCTGTATCTGTAGATGGCATACATACAGAGAAAGTAAAATTATAATAAACAAATCCGAAACCATAGGAACTGTAGATCCATGAAAGGGAAAAACAAAAATTCCCACAAGGAGGAGATAGATACTTACTGATGATCAGCCACTGAATCTCATTATGTTGTCAACAGAAATATACAGTTCAGTCTTTGGACAAGGGAATATGAGCTTTGTGCCTTGAATCTAGATCTTCTGATCACATTCACTGAGGTTTTTGTTGTGCGTTTTTTGGGGATTTTTTTTGTTATTTTTTTAGCCAGATAATTTGTGTTGCTTTGCTCTTGGCCATTATGCTTATTTCTTTCTTAGGTATAAATACCAACTGGGTCACACATATTGAAGAAATAAAGCAGATCACATTCACCAAGACAAAAAACAAATACACAAATTGCAGTATTTGAGTTTTGAGGGGAAGACTATCTATGACCAACATGTTTTCTCTAGGAAAATAATAGCTCATTTCAAGGACTAAAATTTTCAAACAGGAATCTTCTAGTACGTCTTCACATGATAAGGGCAGATTTACTGGAAACCAAGCCATGTGACTTGTGAGTTTGCAGTGCAGTTCCTTGTACCATTCCTTGTTTGTCTGTTCCTTGTATTTTGAGCTAAAATTTAAGTCTGACGTAGAACATGTATGGGCTTAAATTATTAATGTTCGACTAGAGATGGCACTACAAGAAATATTCCAGTCAATAAAATATGTTAATCTACATGGAGAAAGTAGCAAATGCTCATAAGTGCTATGTACACTTGAGCCAAGCGCTGCATCTTTCTAATTTGACAGTTCAAGCAACAAAGGTCCTGACTTTGATTTAAAGAATTATGTCTTCAAAAGAGACATTTTATAAGACTTGTTTCTTAAATCTCACATTTTTACCCCTTATTTTGTCTTTCCTCAGTTTTCCTGCCCACCACCACCAACAGAACATCTTCTTTCAAATATTCATAAACACACAAATAAAATTTGGAACACATACTCCTTTTTAAGAGAAAGTATTAAAAAAGTAGTTAAACTTTAGGAACTTTCAGGCAACTATGAGTGATATTTTCCCTCTTGTCATATGCAAACACAAGCATATCCTTGCATTCTCCTAACATATGGGAAAATATTGCTTTAAAGAAGCAGCTAGAAGACTGAACTCATTTTTTTTTTTTTTTCTATTACATTTTCCCTCATATAAACAAGTGGCATAGTTTCAGCTTGACTTCAGAATGAATGCAGGATCTCAGGTGGTTACCAGCTGGCTAAAGTGGCCACAACAATGTCAAAAACATCCGTTTATGAGGCTGTCCCCATGTGCCAGAAAAGGAGCCGTCAGGGAAGAAGACTGGCCTGGTTGAGTGGGGAACTATTACAAGAACTCAGAAATAAAAAAAGGGTGTATCAACTTTGGGAAAAGGGGCAGGTGAGTCAGGAAGTATTCAAGGATATTGTAAGGGCATGTAGAAAGATAATTAGAGATGCAAAAGCTCAGCTAGAACTTAAACTAACCATCTCTGTAAAGGATAATAAAAAATGCTTTTATAAATACATTAATAACAAAAGGAGGGTCAGGGAAAATCTTCATTCCTTATTGGATGAGTTGGGGAACTCCATGTATGTGAAAACACAGTTTCTATATGGTCATCATGGAGCAAACAACCCACAGACTTTAGGCCTTTGTCTGTGATAAAAAGCCGAATCATTGGACAGATTTCTACTTTTTTTAGTGGGCAACTTCAGACTGAGTGATTTAGACACAGCTCCAGAATCCTGAGGAGTACTGGTCCATGTGAGGAAAACAGAGTACCGGTCTTTACTTACAATAATTAACATAAAATTTATGAGTAAAGATTATATTTTATAAAAATATTAAGTATCCTAATGCATGCTTCTCTAGATGCATCCCCTAATAGTAATTGACTTCAATATTCTGCCTATAGTTTAGCAAGAGAAACTAGTATTACCATTCAATTTGTTTCAATGACTTTGATTTAAATTAAAACCCCAAGATATTTTATATTTATCAGAATAATTTATACCCACACTAAAGAACTGCAGTTCCTAAGCTCAGCTGTAACATTCAGCATCTTGCACTGGAAGCTTATCTCCTTCTCACACAGCCACAAAGAGCTGTCCCTGTAGAGGTGAAGCTGGCATTGGAACCTGATGATTAGTTCTAACTGGTTTATTTAAAAAGGACAAATTACCTGAGGTAGGTGCCACAGACTGAAGGAAGAAATGAAAAGCTTTTTGTGTTCTCTGGGGCTTCTCTATCTTTGGCCTTATGTCATTTGTCAAACAGAAAAATAACTTGAAGAACCTGAAACTGGAAATATTTTGCTAATGTAAAACTGACGGAGTTTGGGTGCTTGTACAAACAAGAACCTTTTATACTTATTCCTAGTAGCTTATATTAAAGCAATCTGAAATTGGAACATAATAGTATCCCAAAAATGAAGAATACTATTTTAAACATTGTTGGTCTTCATATCACAGTGATTACAGATTTCAAACTTTTAATTGAACTGCAAAGAAAGAAGGAAAAGGAAAGGAAGAGGTACAAAGACTATGTTAAAGGAGTCCGAGTTTTTGTAAGGAAGAGGAAAGTCAAGGTATTTGGGAAATCTCAATTCTACATTGCCAAGATTATTAAATGGAGTCCAAAGCTAAGAATAATTTGAAGGTTATCTTTCTTGTTCATTCACTACAAAGTAAGGGTTCCTAGACTAGATCACACCCCTTCTCTATCATTTAACCTCTTACCTCATCCTGCGTTTCACACAGGCTTCTATGAATGAAGTTCAGTAAGTGATTAGCTGTGCATGTGAAATTCTTGCTATACTATAGTTACTAGGTAGCAGTATAACCCATGCAATAGGTATTAAGTAGCACAAATTTAGGGAATATATATAAGATATCTTCTAAGATTGTGTATATATTTAAAATTGGGGTTTATTGCAATTTTGTTATAATACTGTTTTCTACAATGTCAACAGTTTTGTAATCTTACACAGTTTATCTTGCATATAAAGATGAGGTACTGTACGTATGATGCTCTGAAAGTTCTTTTCAAACACACTTGTAAAAATAGCAGACAAATCCAAAGCTTTAACTAGAACTCTGAAAGGCACATAGAAGTCCACAAAATAAGTGCTGAGGTGTAAAACCAAACCAAAAAAAATAAAACCCTGCTGACTGAGATAATACAGTCATAGCTTTAACTTTGGCTCATTTCAGTTAATCAAGAACCTAATATTAAATACAAGTATGGAAGAATGGAGTCTAAAATACTCTAATCTCATTCATTGAATGGGAGTTTGCAGAGTCACAAAGAAAGCTTCAGTTGCCCAGACAAGTAATGAAGTAATGTAATCAGCATAAGATACTGTTCTTTCTCTATAGCTTTGTGTCTGTGACAAAATTGAGGCAGAAGGATACTCTGCATTAAGACCTTGATGTTAGGTTGTGGTGCAACCATCTCGCCATGACACTGGGAGAACAGTGGAACCAGTCACCACCCAAGACTACTGGAAAATCCAACTGTTATTCAGGGTTCCCTCACTGACTTTCATGGTGTAGAGCTCACGTATGAGCTGATGTGGGTTCCTTGTTGTGAAACTTAGTGTGTTAAATAAGTGTCTGTCTCCTCTGGTCTTTGACGGGTTTATTTTCTGTTCGGAATCATAGGCATCAACCCCAGGTCTGTGTCTGCCCTGGGCTGCAATGTGGAACAGAAGTCACATGTAGGCAGTGAACGACTGTCCTCCAAAGGCTGTGCTGTAGTGATGAGGAGCTAGACATCTGTGTTTATGAATTTGGGATTGTTTAAATAAAAAATGGAAACTTGAAGTATTCTATTTTCCCCTTTCCCTGCTAACTAAAGGGAGCTAAACTGATTACACTGCCAGAAGGCTTATACTGAGCAATTTCTATAACAATGGGATGACAGAGGCTGGCTCATCAGGTGCATTGTGATTCCATGAAAGCATTTACTGGAATAACAAACAAGTCTTAGGGAAAAAAAAAAAAAAAAAAAAGTAAAAAAGTAGAAGATTGTTCTAAATTTGTGTGCTGTGCTTATTAAGAGAAGATTGCCTTTAACTAGAGTGGTTTTCTTCCCCCTGCTTCTGGGAAAAAAAGTACTGTAAAAACAAAAGTGAATGGCAACTAAATTCTGGAAATTTGCTCAGTCTCCACATGGTCTCCACACTTAATCCCCAAAACCTAGATACTTCTAGCACTTAGTGAAAAGCTTGGTGTCAGGCTCACTTGCTATCATAAAATGTATAATTAGGGATGAAGACTCAGCTCCCTGGACTGTGTTGGTTATGCTACTAGAACTGGACAAAGGAAAAAAAAAGGTATTTCCACAATGGAGAATATTTTGATTTCTACATCTATCTCAGCTGGAGAGGAAAACCAAACAGGCTGTTGATTCATGGTGTGTCATGGATGAGTCAGTATGGTTCAGTGGTTCCCCAGAACCTTCTGTGAATCCAACCTGCTCTGCAAACGCAGCCTTTAATACCTGTTTTAGTTTAAGTCAGATTTCTGGGTTAAGTTTCTGAACTCAAGACCAATTAAAAAAAATAAATAAATCCCTAATGCATGTTCCCAGACAGACTGTATGGGAAAATTTTAGACAATTAAAATCACTCAGGATAAATTTCAGCCACACAGCTTCATAGTTTTCTGAAGAAATACAATTAATCTGCTTAAAAATTAAAGTTTTATCCAAAAAAAGAAGCAAGGGCTTTCTCCCACTAAACTGTGCTGGGATAATTAACTTAGACTTAAGGGAGAATTCCCTGCAAACAGATCCTGACTCTATAATCTGAAGAAAACATCCACTGGGAAAAGAAAACTACTTTCATTTACAACAAACTGCAGTCAAGGGCAAAGACTTACCCGATCTTCATGTCTGCTTCCTACATACCTACCTTCTACCCCAACAGAGTTTCTTGCTTTTTGGTACACATTTCTGTCCTACAATTTTACCATCATTTCACATGTGTTAACTTACTCTTTACTTAGCAAGGCTTCAGAACTTCTCTTCCCAAATACAGCCAGAGAGATAAGCATTCCTTAGAGAAGAAAAATAGAAAAAAAAAATAAAAAAATAAAAAATAATTAAAAAGTAGGAGGAAAGTCAGTAAGGACCTACATAAGGACCTACATAAACAAGATCTTTTTTTACATTTTCCATGCCAGCTCAACTAAGGACAAAAGGGAGAGGAAATGCTTATCTTTAATCATGGGTTTGTCACACATTTTGTCACTGTTTTGATCATGAGTCGTTGTTTCTGAAGTTAAGTCTGCCTAATCAGCAGAAAATCTTCAAGGACTCAAGTCCGTCTTTGTTAAACCTGTGCTTTGAGCATAGTGTGACTCTGTAAAGATTCTATCTTGCCCATTTAGTTATAGACATGGCCAAAGATATTCTTGAAAATGGATATTAATTCCAAATTTCAAGCTCCCTCCATAGATAGAAGATGCTACTAAAGGAAAAGGACACTTAGGATTTAGATTGTTTTGGATTGTTGATTCCCTAGTATTTTATTGCCTTTTGGCAATGTTATTTAAAGTAAACTTTTAACAGATGTGTAGAATATTTTAGTATGGTTTCAAGTATGTGGTACTTTGGGGACAGGATTTTAGAGAAATTAATTCACCAGTCTAGACCATCCAGGAACCAATAATCATTATCATCTATTAGTTATGACAACCTTTCTGAAACTCTTTTTAGTTTTACTGTATCAAAATAAAAACTTGGACACTCCACAAAATTGCGTTGTCCCACAGTAAATGGGGATTTATTTGCACAAAAATGTTTGAGTAATACAGAAGTAGCCTTTGCAGTGAGCATATATTGCAGAGCAGCAGTGAGCAAATTATAGCAGAACAAAGAATGAATGTGTCACATTTACATACTTTCTGCACAAATGTTTTGTAAAGAATAGTAAGAAAGAAATATTGAAGCACAACATTGTTCAGTAAAATATGAACTCTTTCTAAATACTGAGGCAATGAAAGAACAAACAATACTGGCAATATTTTGTATAAACCTATAAAAATGTCTACTGTCCAGGACAACAGATATGTCTATGTGACTGATTCTTTGATTCTATCAATCAAAAAATGCTTACAGTAGATCCTGATAATAGAAGAACAAATAACATAATTAAAATGCAAAAAGCCCACTTCCAATTTTACTAGAGACAATGGAACTGACAGTAAGCTTCAACATCTCCAGAACTTACTAACATGGAAGCATCTTGGCAAATTACTGTGTCAATGATGCAGATTGTGTTATTGTCATTCCCTGTTTAGCTGAGCAAACAAGCTCTGTTAGCAGACATATATGTACATTAGCAAGGGGAAATGCAAAAGTACTCATTAGAAGTTCCAATTTGAAAGCAGTCAGGCAAATTCAGTTGTTTGCTCAGTGATTATTAAAAGTGAACATAAAAAGCAAGCAAATTGAACCAGATGGAGTTACTTTTTTATTAATCCAATAGTACAAAATTCAATAGTATAAAGTGTGTAATTATGCTCCTGAGAACCAATAATATAAATTCTGCTATAAAGTCATCTGAGAATCCACCAACTAGAAGTCATGAGAAAGTGGAAGACCTCAGTAACCTAGTTAATCACAGGGTATGACTGCAAGTCACCAGAGTATTGCAGTTATTAAAAAAGGCAAATGTGATCTAAGGATGCATCTGATGAGGCATTTACAGTAAAGAGAGAGAACATAATTTCCATTCTATAGGGTACCAATGAGTCTTCTAAGAAATATCTCAAGCTGTGAACAATTGTGGCTGTACATGTCCATGAAAGATTAAAAGACCAAGTGGAGTAAAGTTCCATTAATAGAAATGCTAATGGGCTGATCTGTATTTGAAGAGCCTGTTTTATAGGAACTGACAAAACAATCTGGCTAGTTTAATCTAGCCAATTTATAGTTGCAATAGGACACAACAGCATTCTATCAAAGCACTAGGAAATCCCTAAAGTGAAGTAAAAAAGAGTCTTAATGGTAGAGGAACAAATCAGTATTACAGGAACATAAATGCAGGTATGTTGGAAATCTGGATTTAAAAAATCCCACCATTTTAGCTACAAGGCTCTCAGAGAGTGTTCACTTTCATAATAGTTACAGAAAACCCAACCATTTTCAAAATGGATCACAATAAGTTTTTGAAGGTAACTATAAAATGTCTATTATAAGTTAGTTCAGGACTTGCTGGATTATCACACATTTCCCAGTAACTTTAAAAAATGTCTGGATACTGTTCACTATCATTCTTCATTGCTTCCCTTGCCCAGCTATTCAGACTCCTACAGTACACTTAACTCCCACTCCTATTATATATTTGGGGTATTCAGTAAGATTTTCTCAGTTTGAGTAGAACAGGTGTAGGAGGTTGCTAATGCTCCCTACCCCTTTAATGTGGGAAACACCAGTCATTTGTTTCCAGATTAAAACTTCAGTTGAATGAGGTTTAGCACTTTCTTCCACTGAAAGGGCCATTGATATTTCTGTCTTATGGCAAGCAGAACAGCATTAAGGAACACCAAAGTTAAATGAATTCCAAGATACAGACATGGAAACAACTGTATTTTTAATGGCCATAATAAATCTTAAGTCTTGGGGGAGGGGAGAAAAAAAGGAAAAAAAACAAAAGGCAGCACATTTGGCTAGCTTGATAATTGGATCAATTTTTCACTTATGGGTTGTCAATCGCTTGACATTTTAAAGCATGAATAACAGATCTCAAAAGTATTTTAATTAGCATAATGAGGTTCAAACCTAACCCTTGTCTTCTAATTGCAGTTCTAAACCATGTGTGAATACCTGTTTACTAAACCAAAGTTAATTAAAACCATGGATCCATAGCATACATATAGAATTAAACTGAAAGCTGAAAGGGTAGACCATCTGCAGAAAAAACAGAACTAAATAATGACTAAGCGTCATTATAGGCTTATGAACTCCTTTCTCTCCCTGTATCCCTTTGGCTGGCTTCACTGTAATCAAAACGCAGTCAACAGAAGATGTCCTATTTTACATTTAAAAATTTAAAATAAATGAGCTTCTGAAAAAAAAATCAAACAGCCAACCAACCAATCAAACAAAAAAAAACCCAGGATGAAATAGTGAACAATTTAAGGTTACATTTTTTCCAGTTGTTCCTCTCAGTCATTTCTTCATTTCTGAAATTATGCCAATGCTACTATTTGTAGAGTTCTGTTAAGTCAGAAGAATTAAGAGATCCATGTGCAAAAAAAACCAAGGAACAAACTTTCAAAGTGATAAGGTTAGAGTGCAGACTTACACTGAATTTACTGGCACAGACAAGGAAGGCAGTAAGTTGCAACACAGGTAGGGAACAACAATCTGCTATGAGAGGTGTAACTTGTGTAAGCCAGGTTTGACAAGCAGGAGAATTACAACCTTGAAAAAACCTCAAAGGTCAAGAAAATCTGAACCTGGTTTCCGCAAGAAATAAAAACTTGGTTTGGTTGGTTGGTTTGTGTCTGCTTATCTGTTACACTCATGTTGTTAATTATTTCTGTACAAGCTGACTTCTCCTAGTCAATAAGTAGACATCTCAAAGTGTTTGATCACACAAAACGTGTCACCCCAGGGAGCTAAGAAATTTTGGACAAGCATGTGTGTTTAAAATTACACTGGTGACTTAAGGTGTCTTTATTTAAACAAAAACATTCAAGCTTGTAGTAGAACCACTCTCATCAGGAGGAGAAGGAATCCAGGAGAACCTGGTCATTATGGCAGTCATCAGGTCAGCTCGGCTGCTCATAAAATCATTGCTCAGCCCTCATCAAACTATCAATTCTTGTTCTTATAGGCAAAGGAGTTGCATTTCTACTAATCTTCAATTCCTTGTCAACAGCTGCATCAACACTTTAAAGACATTTGGTTCCTGCAGTGCTCACAATGTGCAGTGGCAAGAATGAGGATTAGATGTGGTCCAAAGGTAAAGGTGTTGGAAAGATACACACCAAAAGCAGTCCCTAAGCAAAGAGGGATCCTGAAAACAGTTTAACCCATTCTAACAGTTTTACTAGTCACTTCAAATTACCTAAAAGGTAAACACACTCATCCTGGCCTGTGTGACACCCAGCTGATTCCTAGAGGGCAAAAAGCTGGGTCTTCTGATACTAAACTATGCAGTCTGATTTAACACAGAATTAAAATAAAAAGCTTAGGCTGAATTGCAGAGACTAACAGTGGCAAATTTTTTAGAAGTTGTTTTGCAGTGAAAATTACATTGGAGTAAAATAAGTCAGATTTGTTCCATTTTGAATGCATACATTAAGAAAGGGCTTTTGACATATTACCTCTTTTAAAGAAAAAAAACCTGAAAAGTCCATCAGTTTAAAGGCAGTTCAGTAGATAATTACACCAGTAAATCATATGAATACATTCAAGGTACTTCTTCTGAGCTACTGCAGTACAATTAAAAACCTGCTACAGGCCATTTAGTATAAAGAACTACCTGTGATTTTATGAATGAATGGGAAAAACATATTAATATATCAATAAACTAGCAAAACAGAACATGAAACTACTTCTACCCTGATTTTTTTTCAGAAAATATTTACTATTTTTTTCTTTTTTACCCCAAACTTAGTAAGCTGTTCATTTCTAAGGAGAAAAAAATATCTGTAAAGCTGCAAATGTGCTGTCAGGAAGAATTCTCTGGAGGCACAACCAACCTTAAGTTACTGCAACCATACACTGGAATAAAAGCCTGCACCCAAACAGCGGCCCTGAAGCACTGGTGAACAGCAGTTTGTATCCATGTCAGGTGGCTTTAATTGCCAACATAGCTGACACCCAATCCAGATCACATCTTCCAAAGAAGCAAGACAGAGAGCTTGTGTTTTTTTCATAGAGTAATTTTCGTGTACTTCTCTAAATCTTGTTTAGTCCTATGCAATGCACACTTTATAAAACCCTTCCTTCTCAACAGCTCTAATATACCCCAGTCATCTAACCTTAGTTCATGTTGCTGAGGAAACTACTAAATGATGAGAAAGCTGTGAAATAGCCTGCAGAGCAGTGCCATGTAGGATTAAAAAAATAAAATTACGGAGGCTGGGTTGTTCAGATGCTTATTATTAGTAGCCCAAATATTAAAGTTGAGAAGCACCTAAACAGCAAAGCATAAAACCCCCAAGGAAAACACAGAGCCTTGGGAGATGCTGGCAACGTAGAAACACTGAAGACTATCTCAAGGAGGTCTAAGCCTCTCCTGACAGATGGCTACTTTGCAGCAATACTCCTTGACAAGCATAGTAATGTGTTTAGTTGCTTGCTAACCTAGGTTCTCAATTGTACATTTTAGCTAAAAATCTTTGCTTTTAAGAGGTACCTATCCTGATCACGTAGTTTTATACACGTGGATGAAGATGCCTGAATTAAATAACTCAGAGTTGCAGCCACTATATTATCTAAAGGTACCTTTTAATTTAAAAAAAAAAAAAAAAAAAAAAGGTATCCAAACATCATACCTATAATCATTTAGATATTCTAATCTCTTAGAACAAATAAACATACATGCAATGCCAAGAATTTTTGCTTGACTTATGCTGGTTTTCAGATAGGCAGGCTCAAAATCTGTAATTCTAAGGATCCATGCACAAACAAATGGCCATGACTTAACCATGTAATAATTAGAGGAATTGCCCACATGCAGCCACTTCTGAAATACAAGTTATCTCACCCAGTTCAGTGCACAAAGCACAGCTGAATCATCTTACATCTGCCTGGGGTTAAGAACTCCTGAGTTAACATTTACCACGGCTGAGCTATCACAATTTATACACTAAGAAGCCATTGATTCATGTCTTTCATCATTAAAGGTGTTATGTAGATGGAACCTGAACTATGGGCCAGAAAAAAAGTACATTTATAAAGGGTATATCTATATCTCTAGCTTTCACCTCATTTCCATTTGTAGTTACAGGCTGGGGCAGCATCACAGTGTATTTCACTTAATCCTTATTTCCTTAATTTTCTGAGCCAATTGTGCATCTGTTTCATTCACAGGGCAGTAGGATGAAGCAAACTTTAGTTATGGTGCAACTTTTAAAACATTACTTTGCATCAAGATTTTTGTTGAAATTATTTTTCCCAAACACTGATGTTATTAACAGTCATTCCTCTACACGGATGCCACTGCTAGTAACACCAATGATCACTGCTAGGTGAAGCAGGAGAAAAAAATGCCTGTCTGAGTAGTGGATTTTGATTGGATTATTGCCTTTCCTTTTTCAGTATTTGTCAGGTACATCTTGTTAATGAGACAGTAACAAGAGGAGGCTCTAAGAACTTTTGCATTTCATAGTTACTGTTGGTTGTACTGAAACCAAAGTACCTGATAGGAAGTGCTGGCTACTTCCCAGCTCCCTGTGAGCCAATTTTTTATTTTCTTAAATGTAGTTTCAATGGCCTGTGATGTATTCCTTCTGGGTGTATAAAGAAAGCAAAAAAATTAGTGAAACTAAGACTGCATATGTCTGTTTTAGGGCAGCATTGTCAACTCTGACATTGGCAATGACATTCAGCTTTCATGTTCTCTTTCTGTAGTGGATTATAGTCGGGTTTTAAGTTTTCCTTGCAAACCAGACATTTGTTAGAGGGCATTGAGAGGTGCTTTATGGTCCATGATGTGTTCTGGATTAGATTCTTGATCTCCTTGAAGCTAATTTCTTGTAACTGTGAGACTAAGATTGTCTGAGCCAACTTTTATGTTCTTCTGTGTCACCACTCTCTCTGCATGTTCTTTATGAGGATGTTAAGAAGTGTAATAGGCACAGCTTTCTAAGCTGGTTAGAAGCAGTATTTCATAATTATTATGTCAGCTTAAAGCAATGTTTCCTGCTTGGATTTGCATTGCTGTATTTATGATTGACATATGGCACGTTGAAACAGAACAATATGGTAGCAGGCAAAACAGCCATAATTGAGATAACAAAATATCAAGAGATTGAAAATTACGTTTGCTCTCTTCTTTGGGATGAAGGCTTCTGCTGAACTAAAATATCTGAGTTATCTAGCAGACACATAGCCATGTTCATGCCATGAAAACCAAAGACCGTGGCAGCTCTGAAAAAGAAACAAACAACAAAACTTGCACGACACTCAAGGATAACAGAAAATACTCCCAGTAAATTCTCCACCCCTGTTTTTCATGAAATGCAGTATTTAATCCTGTTTATAGTCGAAACCCTGGTCTCTCCCCTGCCCTAGCAGGGCCATTTATCCTTTCTTGAAGTCATAAACATGCAGATATTTATAAGTTTTTTATGGTTCCAAGGAGCTGAGTGTTTGAGTGAGGGTGAGTCATACTTCCCATTAACAGAATACACATTTCCAACACTTCAGTAACTTCATTTATGATTAGGCAAAGACATTATTCATATATCTTTGTAGGAGAGCAGTGTTTGCCTTTTTTCTCCTAGATCAGGGAACAAGTAAAGAAGGAGTTGATAAACATTTGTTTATAGGGTCAATTTTTAAGTAGGATGTAAGGGTGGAGGACACAAAATTATGAAGACTAGCAGCCTCAAACCCAGCTTCCTTTCGCAGTAGCTCTACAGATCTCTCAGTCTCTGGGGTCATCTGTCAACCTGCACATCTCTTATGCCCTCTCCTGTCACAAAGCAGTGATTCAGTCTAAACTAAGCACTTTAAGGCTCCTAAAACTGCCCTGATCTGCCACCACGTGTGTTCCCTTGTTGCTCAAAATGGGGTAGCCACATCCAAACCCTCTCCTAGTCTCTGACTGTTGTTAACTCCTGATTGATCCTTATGGATTGTCTTGGAGAGCAGCAGTTAGTTCAGGCCAAACTGTGCCAGCAACTGTGCTAGAAGATTTCTGTGCATCATCCCATGCTGCTACTGCTATACTGTCTCCTCTTGTTCAAGTAGGTTTACTGATATTGGTGCAAGCTAAGACAACATTTTCAAAATTAATTACACACAATCACATTTAAAACCTGGTTGGAGTTACTCTGAATTTTCATAAATATGGACATGTATTTCTTAGCTACTCAATAATTTTGAAATCTCTACTTCAGTTCCTCAGCTCCCACATTTGCTGACTGTTCCATTACATCCTATGTAAACATTCAAATTCTGTGAGTTTAAAAAATATTCTTTGTTAATATGTCTTCAGGTCACTTTTAAAGCTAAACCTCTCTTTCAGTTCAATGGCTCCTTACAAGCACTACATAATAACAAATAATAAAAATGCAAAATAAGACATAGACAGGTATATGCAGAATATTTAATAGGATTAAGTAGATCCATTCACCTGCTCCCATTTATGTGAGGTCTCATTAATGCATAGATGCCTCGGGTCAGGAACCTTAACGATTTTAAAATAACAGTTAGACAAGATACACTCATTTTACATGAGTTTGTTTTAATCTACTGTAAACTGTTAACACTTGGCAAAACCTTTTATTCCCTCGTAAAAAATTTAGAAGAAAAAAAAAAAGAGGTAATCATTATAGCAAACAACAGTAAGGTAAACTACAGTATCAAAAGAAAACTGTTAAGGGAACCTTTTGTTTTCTGTTAAAAATGCCCTTACATAACATACAGGGAACCGTTTGTCCTGGCAATACAAAATTAATAATAGGTTAATAAGTGAGAGAGTTTGCCCCTAGCAGTACTGGGTTTGTAGGGTTTTTTGTTAGGGTTGGGTTGAGAAGTGGCAAAAAACAAAGATGAAGAGAAAAATAGAGTTCACAGACATAAACACAATTGAGTGAATCAAAGCTTGCCTCAGCTCTCAGGCAGTTCATACAGAATGCTGAAAAGAAACAAAAAAATTGTTCTTTCTCTCTAGTTTTCACTTAACTGTAGACAGCACATCCATCTCCTGCACCTTCTACACAAGGAAGTATTGAATGTCATCTTCATAACTGATTTGCACCAGAAGGTTGTTTGTTTGGTTAATTTTTAAATTTCATTTGTTTAGAAATTACAGTCTCAGCATGTGCTGTGCAAGACAGTATAAAAGAAGCACCCAGTAGGTTCTGTACACCAGAGAATTCACAATCTAATTTAGGCTTGGGAGTAGAGGATCATGGAGAAGAGAAAGGAAGGCTAATTAAACTGGCATGAATGAGGTATCAAAAGAAAGCTAGTTGTGATGTTGACCAAAGAATTCCCAACTGCTTTCAACTCACTTCAAATAAAAATATAGATGTATTAAACATGTGGCTATACTGAGGGAAGGTGTTCCCTTAAAGTCTTAGAGCTGAATTTGATTTCCAACATGGTTCTTCAGAATATGTTCCTGATTAACTTGGGAAGGATGCTGCAGACTGTAAATATGTGTTTGCAGTGAAAGCAGAGAAAAGGTGCTGAGGATTTGCCACCATTGGCAGTTTCACAACAAGAGAAATATTCTCTCTTCCTTGTCTTTATTTTGTTTTGTCTCATCTTGGGGGGATTTTTTCTCCCTTTTCTTTTTTAATTGTACTGTATATTCATGATTACATCACTTCTTCAGTTCCTTCGAGGACTGATGTGTCAACTAGTAAAAGGGGGTTTCACCATAGGGTATATTAAATACCAAAAATGTGAAGTAATATTGTAATAAACCAGTTGATATTCTCATAAAGAAGGTCGAGGCCCAGAAAGGATGATGAGCTGCACAGTGATGAGCCCAACATCCTTCCTTTGAAGGAGATTACACAGCTTTGCAATTTAATGAAGATAGCATGATTAATTTTGTTATGAAATTCTGGTTATTAATGCTGTTCACTTCATTGCAGATATTTACACTGTAATATTATGGTCTGTGCACATGAACACACGTTATTGAGAATACAAAGTCAAGAACTCAATAACAGTTAAATGGAAGAATTTAAATTATCTGTGCAAATATAATTCAGTCGTATTAAGTATGTAACAGAGAACATTACTGTAGAGGAAAGAAAAATATTGAGAGCAGTATCCCTATAGAACTTTTCCTTCTCTTGCTGTGTCTCCTGCCAACTCAGTTTATTTCACTGTCCGTAGAAGAACATGGGCAGACCAAACAGCTTCCTTGAGGTCTTTTATATTTACATTTCTCTGGGAATTCTGCTTAATTTACAACATACAATGAAAGGTGCTCAGTAATGAGCACCCATTCAATGTTTGGATTTGCAGTCAGTGTTCAGTGAGAAATCCCATACTTTATTTTAATTCACTCAATTCATGTTGTTCTCCAAGGACACAAATGATTTTGGCACTTTTCATTCTATTATGTGAATGTTACACAAAATAACTATTTTCATATTTTGTAAAATGACAGGCTGGTATTCTTTCATCATTTTACAAATATTCTGACCAAGCAAACATATTAACATTGTAAAAATATCCCTGTAGTTTTGAGTGTCTATTTTGTAATATTTCTTCCTTGCTTTCTTTCTCAGATATTTTGCATTACAAAAAAGTACCAATCATGGCTGGCAACAAAAAGAAACTGTGTGGCACTCTCATACCAATTGTTCCTCTTCCCTGTGAAGATATTCATTGGGCTTAGGTATAACCATTTTAATTTATTTTCTGCAGTTCTAGGAGTATGCAGTCCCCATCTATCACCTGTGGTAACATGTAAAGAAGATTCTTACAGATACTATTTTTTTCCCTTCCGTACTTAAATGATCATCCTCTTTTCTTTGGTTCACAGAAGGAATGATACATTTGGCTTGGTGAAAAACAAGGTTGGGCTGCTCTACAAAGATCTACTTTTTCTCATGGATTAAGTGAGTTGGGAGCCATGTATGCGGTTGGGTCTTTTTTGGTTTGGGTGAGTATTATATTCTTGTACAAATTATGCCCAGAATTTCCTACAATGTGTGTCCTGGAGAAGTTCCCATAAGAGAATGATTTACTGAAATGGATTTATTCCAAGGAAGTAGAACTTCCATCATATAAGACATCAAACCAACTTTTACTTCTTTCTATAATGTTGATTCAAACTAAATTTTAAAGACATAGATCTGTAATACTAACTTATAAAAATAAACACTGGGGCACTAAAATAAATCTGTATTCAGCAATTTTCTGAAATGAATAGGAACCGAAGGTACTGCCACCAAAATCAGACCATCAGACCTCAGAAATCTTTAAATCGTTTGGAGCAACAGAAGCTCTCAAAAGTAAAGTTATATTGCAATTCCAAATCGTAAATATTTCAATATATATAAGAAAGAGTTCAAATATGTACACATGCAACTCCCCTTCTAGGCATAAATTCTTCTCATCATTATTGTTCCCTTTGTAATTTGACACATAGTACTGAAATAATAAGGCAAACAATTTATTATTGTTAAATAATCACACACTTGGGAGATTTCAAGGCACAGGATGTAACCAGATAGTCAGAACCACAGGGGTATGACAGTTTTTAGTTATATGTAATAATGTAATTTCTTTATATTTTACTACTGAAATAAATAATTTCCAGTGTGAAGAGAGCTGCCAGTTAATGTCACAATATTTCACCTGCACAACTTGCAGAGATTAATGCACTTCTATGAAAACCTTAAAAGCCATTATAATTAGAAAGCTGATTCATTCTAACATTCAGAATCTGCCTCTGACAGCCTCTCTGAAGTCATAGCATTTGCAGTGCCCCTCCCCAGTAGCAGCAAAACTAGAGCAATGGGTATCAAGTGATTAAGATTCATGTATTTGCCTTAATGATAAAGAGTGGGAGAGAAAATTGGGCAGTTAATTCACATCCATGCCTTAGTTTTACTATTTTTTTCCAATAGCATTAAGAGAAATTTTGCTGTCACTGAATATAAATGTTGAATATTAAATTCTGTCATAAAATAGAAAAGAAGGAAAGATGTTGGGATACTATTATATTCACAATTTTCAAAACTAGGTATATTTTATGCTCTGTATATCTACATTTTTTTGCTTTTACTTAATATGAGTGAATATTACTATTAGTGAAACAGAATATAAAGGTGAAGGCAAAGAAGATAAAAGGTGAGGTGCTAAACTGAGTTTCATGGAGCACAGCAGAGGCTGCTGAAGAACAGAGAGTGCCTGATATGGTTCCAGCTAAGCTAGAAATAGTGGTGAGAACAAGCAAATATAGGTGACATTGGAACAAAGCCAAAAAGACAGGTGACATTGAATATCTCAGAACAGAGATGAGGTTCACACATTTTAGGTTCTGGGCTGTACTATCAAGTAAAGGACTGCAAATGAGACTCTAGGGTTATGAAATATAGATAATCTTACCCTCTCAGTTTAATTCTGCAAATATAAGCTTTGGATGCAGAAATACAGGAAATATGTGGATTGCAATTATATACTTTAGCACTGTAGGTGAAATTATTTGGTTCATAACTTAATTTTTCTCTATATTATCTTAATTTTTCTGTATGTTCTAGTACTCATATTTAGAAAAAGGTTTGGAAGAAGGATTTGATGTCTGGAAAACTTGCCCTACCATGCTTCAGAATATAACAAAAGTAGGCTCAAGAGACATCTAAGAAATGCTTTTCATATTGTCTACAGCTGTGAGAAGAGCTGATATTCATTAAGATGGCAAGAAAAGTGTTTGGAAGCTGAAGCTGGACAATTTCGAGTAGAAATAAAAGGTTCATTTTTCAACAGAAGAGTACTAAACCAGTGATCCTAGATTGCCTGGGTTCTCTGCCTTTGACGCCTGCAGTTAGGATGAAATATATTTCCCACATTTACTATGGCAACAAAGAAGATCTGAGTTGATGCAGGAGGTTCTTCAGCCTGTGTTTTACATGAAAGCAAATAAAGAATATTGCTACAGAAGCTAAATGAGTAATAAAGACGACTAAACTGATCTGAATGCACTAATTGCAAGAGTTTTATGTAATGCTAACAAGGATCTGGGCACTGCTGTGTTAAAAAATGAAAAATGAATACACAAAGCTTAATTTTCTTGGATAACACTTAGTATGCAGATCACAGAATCACAGAATGTATGGGCTTGGAAGGGACCTGAAAAGGTCATCTAGTCCAACCCTTCCCTGCAATGTACAGGGACCTTTTTAACAGAACCTGGTCAAGCCTGACTTTGAATGTTTCCAGGGATGGGGCCTCCACCACCCCTCTGGGCAACATCTTCCAGTGCTTCACCACCCTCATTGAAAAGAACTTCTTCCTAATGTCTAATCTAAATCTACCCTACTCTAGCTTAAGACCATTGCCCCCCCATCCTATCACTACACACCCTTGTAAACAGTCCCTCCCCATCTTTCCTGTAGGCTCCTTCAGGTACTGGGATGCTGCTAGAAGGTCTCCCCAGAGCTGCCTTCTCCCCAGGCTGAACAATCCCAGCTCTCTCTGACTGTCTTCATAGGACTTACTCAAACTGATAATTCAGGAAATATTTGAACTTCAATTTTTTTAAACCTGCATCTTATCAGCCTGAAGCTCCTTCTGGATAGAATATTTTCCTGACCAGACAGGAGATCTGTTCCATGGGTGGATACGCATAGAGAGTAGCTTTGTGATGCTCTGTTCCAGGAACAAGGAGAGAGTAGAATTTACAGTTTCCAACATATGGATCCTGCTCCTGGACCTATGTGAATCATAAAAGACAATGAGAAGTTTTCCAGTAAGTTTATTCCTCAGGGTCTTCTTAAATATTGAACAGATGTCACTTTGCCTCCATTTTTCTAACATAATTGCAATAGAAGGTACACATTACAAAATTCTATATAATTTCATTAGACATACAAGTTTTCAGGAAGGGTAATAAGAGATGCTGTCTTCCATATGAAAATTCTAACAACCTGAGTTATTTTTCAAGAGAAGCAACTTTTGTTACAACACAAACTGGCAAAATCCTATTTGCAAATTAAAGCTTTGTGTAAGGGGACTGCATATATTTTTCATACTCATTTATGAGACTGGTGGCTTTGCTACATTACCAAAGCAAGAGTGTTCCAGGAGTGAATTATCTGAGAAGCATTATGTACGAGATAGAGTTGCAATAACTCCCTCACAAAACAACAACAACAACAACAACAACAAACCAACAAACAACCCCCCGCCCCAAAAAAAAACAACACCCCAAAAAAAAACCAAACAAAAAACCAAACACGACCCAAAAAAAAAAAAAAAAAAAAAAAAAGTTAGCTCCAATTGGGAAATATGAGAGCAAGAAAATACTTAGTTTCTCTTTGGTCTTTCCACTGGCATAAGTCACTGTCTTCTTTCTTGGTATTTGAAAATTAATAGCTTTCATTTTAAATATACTGTTTTCATATTTATGAAACAATTTTCCAGGTGACTTGGTGAGAATTATAGACTTAAATTACTAGAAAAACCCTAGTGAAGCTTAAACTCATTCCACAAATTTATTGAAATACCAAAATGAAAGCTGTGCTGTGAACTTCTGCCACATGGACTGATAAGAAGATTTGCTGCAAATTATTTTATTGCAACTCCTTCTGGAAGGCAAATATCAACACTTTGCCTACAGAAATCATCTGCACTGCAGACAGTTTTGAGGTGGCTCAGGTAAGATGTCACCTACTGGGGCCTGTCCCATAATCTACAAGTCTATGAGCTGAGGGTCCTGCCCCAGTTGCGTGAGGCCCAAGACCCTACAGTCCCAAGGAGCTGTCAGTACCTTTGAGATGGTTGTCTCAAAGCATGAGTTTGAACCTGAGATTTGAGGAAAAATATTTTTCCCCATTTTTTGGCTCAAACAGATATTGAAGACACACAGATATTGGTCCTCAGGAGAGTCATATTTATGTAGCAAGGCAGTAACCACATTTAGCTTTTGAAAAAGTTAACTGATTTTTCTCCCAGTCAATGACCATGCAATATTCCAGAACTCCCCTGAGAGTTTTCATGGAGAGGTTGGCCATTTGTGGGATACAGATTACAGTACAGAGGTTATCCACATCATCCGTCTTTGCTAGATAAGGAAACCGGGTTGATTTCATTCTTGATCACATTAGGAAGGCAAAACTATTAGACCATGCTAGGTCACTGTGTTTCTGCTATTGCAAACCACCATGATTTATAATCCTCTTGTGAAAGCTATTTGTTCTTCTGTATATGTCTGGGAAATCACCACTCCAAATTGACACAAATCCTAGTCATATTTTAATAGCTCTGAAACAATCTCTGTCCAGATCCGATCCCCATCTCTTATCTTCCATCCCCAAAATGAGATTGATCAAAAGAGCTATTATAGCTGTCACCTTATTGATACCCACTTGGTGGCTTTTAAGAAGTGAGTGCAGGGACAATATGCTTCTGCCTCAGATGTCAGCACTGGCCTGGTGGCAAGAGAGAGAGGACATGGAAGTGGGGACAGCGTGAGGTGCTGTCATGGTTGAAGGCTGGGCTGGCAATTAAGTAAATGACAGATTGATCTGTATTAGCCTCCCTCTCTCTCCCTGTAGGGAAGGGAGAGGGAATAAGGGAGAGAGAGCCACAGGTTGGAAACTGAACGGCACAGCTTTAATGAAACAACAGTGATTAAAAGCAAAACAGTGAAATAAGTACAAATATATACAAAAGCACTATGGTGCCCCCCTCCAGTAATGCTCACATCACCACCAAGGTTGCAGGGCAGGCTCTGGAAAAGTCCCAGACTCAACTTCTGGAGTCAGCAGCAGATAGGAGCTAGGTCAAAGAATGCAGGGATTCAGGAACAAAGGGATTGGGATCAAAGGCAAACGAACCAAAGGAGTGCTCTCAGCAGCTGGCCATGGACAAAGAGAGCCTGACCCTTGTGATCCTTCAAATTTATACAGACTATGAGGTGTATGGGAGGGAATACTTCTATTGGTCAATTTTCGTCACCTGTCTGGTCCACTCCTCTACACAGGAGGGTGGTAGGTGTGACCTTTTTACCCCCTTCTGGTTGCAGAGCATAAGATGTTTTTCAGAACCAAGGCCTGCCCTTGGTTCTGCAATGTCTCTTCACCAATCTCCAGCAGTAACTAGAAGCATCAAGCATTATCAGTTCTAGAATGAGACACTAACTGAAAAACATGCTGCTTATTTCAGCAAGTACAGCTGCTTTGAAGCAGTACTTTTACTTTTGTAACTGAAATGTAAAATTACTAGGAGGAAAACTGCTTCTATCCTGGCTTAAATCAGGACAGGTGCATACCCAGGCTATCGGTCAGATTTGCTAATTAGAAATGCTCCCAGTGATCTTTGGTTCTAAGCCACTACTGGTGGCTACCTAGGCCACAGGACTGGATGTTCCTTTGCTGAAACACAGGGAAGAGGAAAATAATCAGCTTCCTGAGACCCCAGAGTACAAAAACAGAGACTATCTTAAATCTTTTAAAATATATATTTATTTTTTGCTTTCTCTGACTTCACTGCAATGCAGAAAGAGAAAGAATGCCTTGCCAATAATAACCTGAAATCTATGCTTGTAACCCATGCAAAATTACTGACGTGGGTAAGGCAAATGACTAGTTTAGTACAAATGCGGAAAATGAGACTTTGTTTATCATGTCTTTAATGGGACTGAACATTCCCATTTCATTGATTTTTGTCCTTCATTCTGCCCAGTTGTCATTACAGCATTTCATCAAGCCATCAACTTGCATGTTTCTCTCAAATGATGTATGGGGTTTGATTAGAATCCACACCAAAACTGCTGCAAGAATATAAGATCAATTCATGTACTTGGGATCCAAATGAGAGAAACAGAGAAAAACCTATTTTCAATAGAAGGTTTGATTTCTGCATTTTGGGAGTTCTTCATTGAAAGTAAGTGTAGAGAGGCTCTGGGAGCATGCATACACAGAAGGGCAAATTTTTATTATTTGTTCTGCTCTGCTAGCAAGACAAATTAGCTCATCTGCAGATCCATGAAGTTAGTTAATTAATGGTTTCAGAATTAAGATCTAAAGCTTAGCCTTTCAGCTCTGGTTCAGGGAATCCACTTACTAAAGTCAAACGGAGTTTTGATATAATGAAGTCTGATACTAAAGCCAATTATTAGAGTCTATTTCCTAGGTTTTATTTGAGTATTAATTCTGAAAGTGAGCATCCAAGATAGTAAGTTTTCCAGAGAGAGAGGTGCAAGAGTTGGAAGCAACCCAGATAGATCTTCCTGGAGCTGGAAGCTGAAAAAAGACCATAATGGTCCGTGAAGTTAGCTTACAGAACAGCCCTCAGAATGGGCTACCCCTAATAGAGGCAGGCAAAGGTCCCTTGTGTTAAACAGAGCACATTAATTTCTTTAACGGATAAACGGAGCACAGATCTTCCTAACAAATCTGATTCAGCAGCTCCTTTACTGAAAATGGTATCTCTCTGGACAAGTAACTTAAACTACTTGTGTTTAGCCTTCACATTTTCAACTCTCATTCAGCCTGACTTAATATTACTTGTTCGCCCACCAAAAATTTTAAGGATTTTACATCTACACTAGAGATTTTGTAGGAAAAGATATTTTGCAGGGCTGTCGCACCTCAAATTAGGAAATGGAAACCTGGTTCTTAACAAGAAAGATGTTTATTGTTAGTTGAATACTTTCAGTGTTTTTAAAGTAATTTACTAAGGAAAGACTATGCTTTGTTTGCATTAAAGTGAGTAAAATTCTTTTGATGTTGCTGTTCCTCCACAGATTGTCTTCACCTGATCTCTTCCCTTTCTGCTCCCTATAGGAAACTGAGTTGCTTGCCTCTTCTAAGTGCACATAAAGGCCTTCTTGGTTCTTCTATGCAACCCGTTTTATTTCCCATGTGTGTGAAACTGGATGATATGTGTCTATTCTGATGCTAACAGAATGAAGAGAGAGATGGCATTGTTTTCAATAATTAATCTGTCATCCCGATTTTATAACCAAAGAGAAAGAATAGAGAACAAACAGGCACACTTGGGAAAATGCACATTTCTGTGTCTAAGCTAGCTCATTGTAGTAGCAAGAGGATGAGAAGAGATACTCAGAGCAAACTGCCTCAGAGAGGGCCACAGACTCCTGCAGAGTGTTTGAATGGGCATCAATAAGATGCAAAAAGCAGAATTATGCTCAGGAGGGGGATTCTATAGTTTGTGAACAAATAAACATAAGCATCTGAAATGCAGGGTGCTCTTCTCAGTGTGTCAAGAAGATTGCTAGAACTTGTAGTCTTACAGGCGTCTGTATCTAATGGGCAGCCATGACCTACAGTTTTATATTACCTTACATTACCATATATATACTGTATATTACTGCCTTGCTGTTATTTTCTTTCCTAATCCACATTTTGTCAGTGCCTGAAGCTGGGATCGTCGTGTCCCTACCATGAACATTCAGTGCTCTTTGGTCTTCATGACTCACTAGTTATGGCTGTTTTAAGGTGATGCAGGACAAATGCTTTTCATGTTGAAAATGTGTATCTACTGCTGTATCTGGAACTGATGGGAGGTTTTCAGGACCCTAGGATTCCCTGCCAGACTTGTGTTTCTGCAAAGTGCAGAAGACCTATACTTAGCAGTAAAATGACAAGAGCTTACTGAAAAAATAAAGCTATGATTTAACCCAAATAATTGTTGATAAATTGCTTTAAATCTATTCATTTTTTGACTTCCATGGAAAATTTTCACAATACCTTTATCATGGCATTTAGTTCAATTTAGTTCAGTAAATATAGCTTTTCAGGGAGAAAAACATACTTTTGAGAAATGAAAGCTGTCACATATGAGTCTAAGCATAATGTTCATGAAGAAAAAATTAATAAGGGTTACAATTTAAAATTTCACCTGTGTTTTTATCCCAAGTTTCATCTGGGAACAGAGAAAAGACAAAATAATTTGAATCAGAGACTTTTAAGACTCAGTCAGGCCGAGAAAATTAGGGTTGTTCAGCCTGGAGAAGAGAAGGTACCAGGGAGACCTTATAGCAGCCTTTCAGTACCTGAAAGGGCTACAGGAATCCTGGGGATTTTTTACAATGGCTTGTAGTGAAGGGGACCCATTTTAAGATTAAAAAGGGTGGATTAAGATTAGATATTGGGAAGAAATTCTTTCCTCTGAGAGTAGTGAGACACTGGAACAGGTTGCCCAGGGAAGTTGTGGATGTGACATCCCTGGCAGTGTTCAATGTCAGGTTGGATGGGGCTCTGAGCAACCTGGTCTATTGGGATCTGTCCCTGCCTATGGCAGAGGTGTTGGAAGTAGGTGATCTTTAAAGTCCCTTCCAACCCTAGCTGCTCTAGGATTATGATTCTATGATCCCTTCCAACCCAAACCATCCTATGATTCTATATTTCACAGAATGCTTTTAGTCAAAGCCCAGTCAAGGCTGGTGATTTCAGGCAAGCCCACATAGCTGCCAGCAACAGAGGCAAGAACTTTATAGAAGTTTCAACTCTTACCCTGAATGTTGCTCTGTTCTATGTGTCTTATTTTTAACTGAATTGTGTCACCTTGGATCTCAGTGGACATGACAAGGTCGCCAGGTGCAACTTTGCAGCTGGGATGCCAGGAGATGCCTTAAGCCAGTAAGAAAGTAATTCTTCCTTAGACACTGACTGGATCAGCAGACACTGCATGAGGGTGTTAGAATTATTTTAAAAATTCAGAAACTGTTCTGTAACTGTATGGTAACCCAATAAAACATCCAATAACTGCAACTAGTAATAATTAGCATAGGCAAAAATTATGATTCTGTGGATGAAGAGTCCAAGCTTATAGTGAAATAAGGTTAATGTGGGTCTATTAGAAGTGAAAGTAAAGACGTCATTAAAGGAGGTAATTCTACGTGATTTATAATTATGCTGAAACAAGAATTGTCTGACTGCCCCCTACTTGTACAATATCTAACCATTTCAGAGGTAGTTCAAAAGTTCCAGGCTGTTCTGCAGTGATGCAATTATAAAAGGGACCTTCTGCCATTCAAAAGTCCCAGGTAGAGACTCTATCTTCCCTGCCACAGGGTTTCAACACTGTAATTTTCACGGTTGGATAAGCACCAAATGTGTGTACTGTCAAAGACAGCTGTTAAGATAATACTTTTACAAATGAATGCAGATTCACAGTGAAACCTTAAAAATATGATATCTTTTGTTAAAGGGTGATGTAATGATCGTTTTTGAGAGATGATTATGATCTGTTTCATGAACAGTGTGTCAGTGCTCTGAATGACTTAGAGCAGAAACTAATTATTCATATTCTAACTTTGTCAGTATGAAAACACAAAAGCTTCCTCCTTATTAATGAAACATTAAATAGTGATTCTCAGATTCTAATTAAAGTAATGTACACATTACATGGGATTTTAAACGTAGATAGCTGTGGAAAAAGTGTAGCATTTAATTAAAAGTTCTATTCTTTTTTGATATTTCAATGGTTCAATGGAATTTGTCATTATAAGCAAATTTGCTTATTTTCAAACATATGTAAAATTAACATCTTGGTTCTGTGCTGCATTTTTCATGAAGTTTTTTTCCAGAAATGGAGTGATTCTGCACTTTTCTGGATAATGGTGTTTCTTTATATACTTGAATGAAATACAGTCTCTGAATAAATGTTCTCTTTCACACTTCTTATGTTGATTTTAACCACTCCTTTGATGCAGGCAGGCTACAAAGGCTGAATAATGACAATAACAAGCTACAGAAAAAAAGTATTCACAGTAAATATTTTGAAATGTAAGACATTGTCCCATTCATCACAGAATGGTTGGGATGGGAAGGGACCTTTGGAGGGCATCTAGTCCAACCACCATGCTCAAGCAGGGTCACCAAAATTCAGTTGCCCAGGACCAACTCCAGATGGCTTCTGAAAGCCTTCAAGGATGGAGACTCCACGAGCTCACTGGACAACCCATGCCAGTGCTCTGTCATCCTCACAGTAAAAAAGTGTTTCCCAGTCTTCAAAGGGAGCCTCCTGTGTTTCAGTTTGTGCTCATTGTCTCTTCTACTGCCACTGGGCACCACTGAAAAGAGCCTGGCTCTACCGTCTTTGCACCCTCCCTTCAGATATTTGCATACACTGGTAAAATCCCACTGAGCCTTCCTTTGCTGAGGCTGAACAGTCAGTCCCAGCTCTCTAAGCCTTTCCTCATAGGAGACACTGAATCCTTTAACCATCTCTGCGGCTGTTTGTTGGACCCTCTCCAGCTGCCTGATGGCTCTCTTGTACTGGAGAGTCCAGAACTGGACACACTGATACTACTGAAACATGAGCTAGACTCACTATCAAAGAAATATTTTCTTAAAAAAATAAATAAATTCCCTTTTATTGGTTGAAAATTTTCAGTTTTTACAGAAAGTCTTAGCCATCAAATGCTCTGGTTTGGGGTAAAGTAATTCCCAGAAGGTCCTCCATATTCTTAGAGCACCTGAGCTTCCCCAGAAAGCTGTACTGAAAGAGATTAATACTGTGTACATTTCTTTATGCAACTCTAATATATTTCTATGGATGTAACTTAGAGAGAATTTGTCAGCAAGCACAGAATGACAGAAGGACTCTTGCTGCAAGTGCTGTTAGAGGACACTGAATGGTGTCATGCACAGCTCCCTGCTTTTAGAAGCAGTATCTTCACACGATTGTTTTCCCCAGAAGAACTTGAGAGCAAACTGCTTAAGTGGAAGAACAGCAATTTCACTGACAGTATCTTTGTGATAAACATGGGTCCAAAGGATGCGTTGCTTTCCATTATGAGGGGTGTATGTGCTTACAGGAGAACAGCAGAACAGATTTATCCTTTTTAAAAAAAATAAAAATAAAAATGTGTCAGAAGTTGCATGTAGCCACAGGACAGAAGGTGTCCATTTGCCAGTGCTTTGGGGCTTCTCAAAGAGCAGTACATTTATAGAGCAGACATTGAAGCAGAGAACATTAAGTAGAGAGGGTGTCCCTGAGCTATGTGTGACTGCCATACACACAAGGAGTCTAAAGGTTAAATTGGAAAGCATAGAAATGTCACTTTGGACAAGCATTAGCCTATGGCACAGCACTTACGAGCCTATCAGCTCATATAAAGAGCTCAAGAAATGCACGCATATTCCTTAAGCTATAACCTTGAGAAAAAAGATGGCTTTTGCAGATACTTGGGAATAACAAATGAAGGCAGAGAGTGTTGTCAGGGCTAACCAGTCCTCATGAATCACGTATCCCCAAATCTTCCCATGCCCAAAAGCACCAAACCACAAACCAGAAACTGTGGAAAGCCAAGAGGAGGAGAAGCTCTGGGAATGGCAAGGGAGCACAAATCTCTTCTTGCTGAATCCAGAAAGGCATAAAAAAAGAAAGAAAAGCCTGGCACTGCTGAGCTGAACAGTTTTCCTCCCATGGTGATAAAGCTGGTGTACCCTCCGACACCCCATAGCTCCACAGCCAGCACCTTTCACAGTCCCCCTAGAGGAACAGCCCTCAAGAGGTGTATTTAGGTACAACCATTTCCTGTCAAGGTTGCTTTAGAAGACAGCTTTTGAAAGCAATGAGGCATGGAAATTGCCAGTCTCAGAAATGAACTGGAAACAAGAAAAGTATTTAGAAATGTGTGGTGCTTGTTTCTAGATGATTGTTATTTTTTATTCAGAATGTTTATACTTCTTGTACTTTCAGGTACGCAGAATGCATCTGAAAGTTTATCAACTTCTAGCACATAACAATATCTCACAACCACCACATAATTTGCTACAAGTCGGTTCTTAGGCATGGCTTGTATTAAAGGCTTACCCATGACTGTAGAGTCTGAAGTAAAAGTTTTCCTGTTCTTAATAATTTACCCATGAGATGCTTGATGTGGAAGCTGGTCTCATATGAAATGACCATACCTGAAGGGACAACAGAATGTAGCAACTTCAATTTGAGAAACAGAGATGATATCCAACAAGAACCTTCCCTTCAGCTTCATTATGACCACAGAGAAAACAAATTCTTAATGCTTTTGGTAGAGGATGGTCCTACAAATATGTTGTTCAGCCACTAAATCATAAGGTAAAATCATAAGGTAAAAAAGGTGGAAAGGAAACATTAAAAATTCAATAACCACAAACTTAGGATAATTCAGCAAAAATAGAAAAGCTATAAATTCATACCAGACTTTGGAAATATTCCTAAAACTTGAGGATTCTATAAATACTGAGTAATATTTTAAATGTAATTCAGAATTATGTCAGCTTGTTATTTCTGTACAGCCTTGCATCTAAAGAAACGAGGCTTCCTCATTATCCAAATCTACATGCTCCTATCACTGAAGGTCCTGTGAATTTTTCCAGAAAAGAAAACAGCAGTTACCAGTGGTTTGTCTTTTCAGAGAAATGTAGAAACTAGCAGCGTGGGATGCACATCTTCAAGCAATCAGAAGGTGGCACCTTATTAACGCTGCTCCAGCAGCGTTGTGCGGGCTGGTGTCCCGGCTGTGCAGAACAGCTCAGAGCTGCAACTGGGCACCAGCCACACACTAGGAAAAAAAGAAAGGTGAAATAGTGCTCTGAAAGGTGAAATAATGACATCTGAGGATGTGTCGAACCTACTAGCACTCGGCAGAGACACTCTTCGGAGGCATATAAAACACATAATACATTAATTTGTAGATTGAATACATAGAAAACACTTCATTTATCAATTATAATAATAATAACACTAATAACAATAACAACAATAAGAATAACAATAATGTACTCTTACCGATAAGAGTTTTGAGACTTTCAGCTGTCTTCACTTGCTAATTCCAAGTACTTTTATCTCAAAGATGTCGGGTTAAGTCCAGTCCTTCACAGATATGCAGGGATTAGGTTTTGAAATACAGAGAACAGCCATCAGCCTTGAATTTCTGAAAAAAAACCCAAACAGGATAGCTCCTGACTTTTCTGATGATGGCCAGAACTTTTCCATGGCAATGCAGCTATGCTCCAGATGTCATAATGTTATGTATCTCTTCTGAACAACAACCATGACAATGCAATCACTCCCCTTGTTTTAGGAGCAGAGGGAGATAATCTAAATCTAACATTAATTAAACACTGCAGGTTTAGTTAAAAAAAGTTGAAAATATTTGAATATGTGCATTGTGCTAATGTCAACATGTTTATTGGTTTTGTCTGACTGAAAAGAAAGAGAATTGCACCTTTTCAGAGCCTCTGGCATGAGACAGTTTGAAAATGGTAATGTTAGACAGAGGTTCCTTTTATTCTGAGCTGTAAAAATTTGGAGTGTGAACAGACCAGAATTCCCACAGGCTCCTCAACTCAGTGCAAGATATATTGCAGAAGTAGTTGAACACACTTTGCAAATCAGAAGCTTAACTCCAGGCACTTCCAAGATCAAAAGGGAGCATGCAAAACTGGAGAAAATCTGGATAAATACCAGTAAATCCAAATACCAGATGTACATAATAAATGGATCCTGTCCCTGTCTGAACTGGAAGCTGCAAACTCTGAGACACTGAGGTACATTTAAATTCAAGCATCACATATACTGAGCATCAAGCCCTGCTAACACCCTGGGCATCCATGTGCATCATAAATGACTAACCAAGGTATTATACATGATTCTATTTCTTTTCCAAAAAAAACAAAACAAACAAAAAACCAAAAGAGATATAAATAAATTCCACTCAGAAGTTTGAATGTCATAAAAAAACCCCAACCTGACAAAATGCTGGGATTCTAGTGTTTTTCCTTTAGATTTTGTTTTCCAGCAGTAATTCCTTTGTGTGGACCCCTAGCATGAACCTATTCCTCCTCCCATTGCCTTCATGGTGTAAACATGTCCATCAACACCTGGAGGTTCAGATTCTAATTCTGCCCTGAATGGAGTTGTTGGTAAACCTTGGAAGGGAAGGTTAGAATAAAAAACACAAAAGCAGCCATAAAGGCACCACACTGGGGTTCATTTAGCAACATCTTTTTAACTGTTAGCAGGAGTAGTCCAAAAAGGAACTTGGTCCCTGCTAGCTCATCTGATGCCCCACCATTCCCATAGGCCAGTGAATAAGCCACCCCTATCCTCCCTTTCCCTGCTGCTTTTGCCTCCATAAGGCTCTTTTGGTGTCTCATTTTTCTCACTCAAGTCCCACCTTGTGTGGGGGCTCTTCTATGCCTTTATTTCTTGAAAGCTGGTCACTCTTGGCTCTGCATCTCCTGTCCTGCTGA
>NW_009954190.1:1769186-1826094 GCF_000747805.2 Chaetura pelagica | reverse complement strand
GTTCCCTTGCTTTGAAAAGACTTGTGTACTGAAACAAGCATTTCTGAGTTGGATTTTTGGGCACAAATTAAAGCTTTAGCTGGCTGCTGAGCTGGTCCTTTGCCAGGCACAACACTGCCTGGCAACATGTATCTTTGGATTTGTTTTTCCAATAAGAAAAGGGGATAAGGCACAGCTGGGAATTTAAGCTGGTTCTGATTTTGCTTAGAAGAAATTTTACATTATATACCCCCCAGACTCCTTGAAGAAAAACTCTGGTATAAACCAGTTGATGCAGAAGACATTTGGTGGTGACTGTTGAAAACTGCATGCCACCAATATTATTGAGGGAGACATTTAATTACTGGGATTCTTTTAATAACAGTTGTGAAGAATCGCTTCTGCAGCAAAGCCACTCCAGATGATCAGTTCTTGAGTGAAACAAATTACTCTTAATTAATACATGTATATTATAACTGGAAGAAAAAGTTAAGACAGAACATGTCCAATTCTCAGTTCAACAGAGTTATTTTAACTTAGTGCTTTATAAACATGTTATTAACTAACGCAACCGAAGTTTAAACAGAGGTCAACTTCTACATTTTATTAGTCTGGCCTAAGTATCCTTAAATATGCCTTTGCACTTATGGCAATAATTAACTTAATTACTCCATTTGGAACTTTCTAATGGAACTGTCACACTGCATATGCTGCTTCTATAGGAGCTGCACTACAAACAAATCTCACCAGGTTATTCTTTCATTAACTGAAATTTTGACAAGGCTTTAAGTGAAAAGGCACAAACATCATGCTCTTAATCTTTACTTACAAATATATAGTCTTTGCTGTTAAGTTATAATAATATTTAACAAAAATAATTAAATAAACCAGTTCCATTCCTAGCCAGCAAGCGATTAAGGGTGGCAGAGCTCTTCCTGAATGATTGCTGTGATCCTGATTGCACAGCAGTGTAGCTGGGCACAGAAAGGTCAGGTTTATCATTTAAGACTCCATGTGTAGCCAAGGAGAAAGAGAAGCATATCCAAAGGAAATTCACCTTACTTGTCTTCAGGTGGCATGAATCACTCAGGAAAAGTATATCTCTCTCTTTCATTTATTCTTGTTGGAAGCTTAAGCTTTGGATTACTAAAGCTCAGAGAATTCCCAGCCACGCATCAACATGTCTATGTAGGCCCTGTGGCCAGCTGGAACAAATTGACTCATCTCACTTGTCACAGTGGAGAAGCCAATGTCACCTCTCCACAGGATATTATTGTTGTACACACTTGATTAAAAAATGCTTAGTTCCTACTTAGATGTGTATTCCTTACTGCACATCTTTCACCATACAGTCAATTTGTTCAAGTAAAGAGTAGGCTGCTATGGAATTCAGATACACTGAAGTTAGGTTTGAAGAAAGCCATAGTCCTCATTTGTTCTATCTAAGGTAAAATAGGCTAAATTGCTTTCTTTTAACAGCAAAACTCATAATACCAGCCAATTACAGTAAAATCCATTTGTATTTTTCTTTCTTTGCTAATTTGCCTATACTGCTCTTAAGACTATGTACTTCAGAGACTTGCAAAGCAAAAATATGTTTTGTGAAAGGCTGGTCAGATGGATACCACTAACATAAAAACTAGAAGCACTCTAAAAGGCCACGTCTTCTACTTTGGCTGATTTTTGCTATGCCAGCAACAGGGAAAAGCAAGGGAATAGCCCTGAGGGGGTCACCCTAGATGAAGGATTTCTTCCTATAACCCAGATTTGCTGTGGGTTTGTAATACTTTCTCCTTCATTCCTGAAGAGAGTCTGGGGTCATGCTATGCAAGTCCCAGCTTCAGAGAGGGTAGGAACTGCCATGGCAGCATCATGAGACCCTGAGACCACGTTGCTCATTAGTTTTTCCTCACTTTCGATGTAATCTCTAAACCTGTCAGAACTACAGCAAATTAAGTACATTTTATAGTAGGAAACCAAGGTGTTCCAGCAAGACATTAGAATACAGAGAGTGAGGAAAGGTTCATCTCATCTCTATATTCTTCCAAGATCTGTAGGACATAATGGGGGCAAGACTTTGCACAATATCCATCGAAGCTCTCTTTGTTACCCCAAGTAACAAGCAGTGGTTACCCCAAGACTTCAGATCTCTTAACCCTATTGTTGACCATTGCTGCCATTGATTGCAGGACATCCTGTTATTATTTTTCTTTCCAATAAAGTAACGGTTATATAATATTATGTAATATTATATTATAATATAATATTATGCTTTAAATTTAAGCAACAAGAATAAAAAGATCTCTGCTTATGATATTAAGTCCCACAAAGAACAGGTTTAAGTGGACATTACCATACTAATTTTTAAAATTAAATTCAGTTGTCTGCAAGATTTCATTTATGCTAATGGACACTGACTATCACCTAGTATATGTCCACTGGGACTTATTAGCAATATTTCTTAGATTTTATCCACTAGTGTGGAGTAAAGAAATTTAAAATCAATGTATATTCAAAATGCATGACTGAAACATTTTCTTATTTGGAAATGCTTCAACATTAGGTTTAAAATCTAATTAATTCACCTGGCTGAAATTTTTAATCAGAAAACAAAATTTCTGGGATTAATTGAAAAAGCTATCTAAGCATTTGGCAGCTAGATTTAAGCTCATATTAATCACTTGGCATGGGTGCTACTGAATCATGTTCTGAAGTATTTTATTGGATCAGGGCCTTACAGTAAAATAATCCTGCCAGATTTTATAACATACTTTGCATCTCCACAGTGATTGTGAGCTCTCATTTTCTGCTGTATCTGTAAGGAAATAGATTTTTTAGTGTTGGAATGAAGTGAGATGTCTGACAGATACCCATTGCACACCAACAAAAAGTTAAACATTTCACTGCACATGACAGCTGCTGAAGAGCTAGACTTGATTTGGGGGCACACTGAGAAGTGCAGGTTTGAGCATTGCGGGTGACTACTAGAAAAAACACCTAATTTCCACAGCAAACTTACTAGAAAAGTACTGTGCTCTACATATGGGATAGAGACCTGGAAAGGCAAACACCATTCTTGAAGAAGCCTGGCAACAGAAAGGAGTAGTAGTTTTCTGGCATTTCAAGTAGTAAGGGAATACATTCCATCAAAATGTCTAAACCAGAACAAATGTGTAGGTGAATCATTTCTCCTACAAATATCAAGCATGACTGAGGAATGGGGAAACAATTCTTGAGCTGCTTTTCTGCACAAACCAGTCCTTATTTTAATGCCTTTTCTCCTGAAGAGAGTTGTCCCTTTTTATTTATCCAAAGGTTTGATGAAAACAGTTCAGTTTCTGAGCCTGGAGATTATTCACACTATTTTAATTGTAACTTCTGTTATTAATTATTCGTAATAGACAGTTGATCATCTTATCTATATTATGTTTTTATGCTCTTGCGGAAGAACAGATGGCAACGGACTCCATCAAAAGGAAAAGGGAGTAATAAGACATTACCTCAGATTTTTCCACAGCTTGACCCTTACTTCCATGTTCTTGAAATATCTAGGCTTTACTCAAAGCTAAAGAAATCTGTGAAATCATTTTTAGGACCTTCTCACCATGTTTTCATAATAAAATCTTTACAAACATATTTTGGACATATTCGTTCCATTATTAAGGAATACAGTGTGTGGTCTGAAATAGAAGGGTCATTTTCCATGCTTTTAGAAGTCATATTCCATGTAAATTTGTCTAATTTTTCACTACTTTCCCACTTCTGTATGAAGTTTTAAAAATCATGGTGGTTTATGCACACACAGGGCTTATTTTGGTGGATGATGTATTCATTTTTTTTTTCAAAGAGTTGATAAGTTCTCATCAAATTCCTCAGGCAAGTGAAGGTTCAAGGTATCTAATCACAGTAGAGCAGTGCTGCCTGAAATTCTCATGGGATCCCCTTCACTTTCATAGATTATACAACTTTAGGCCTCTTCCTTCTGGGGGTCATTTGACTGTTGGTACTAAAGGGAGTCAGTTTCTGTCTTCCAAATGACAGGTAAGTGGTCTTAATTGTGTCCAAATTACTAGTGTCATTGTCCCGTGTCACATCCTTACTCAGCTGTGGGATGACACAGATAGTGAAGCCTGCCTTGCTGACTCATCCACATTGTCTCCTTTGCCTACAAAGTAAGGAAGAAATTAGTTACTGGCATCCCAGATGCAGTGAAATAAAGCAGGAAGTCAGGGGTTGGGCCCTGTAACTAGTCATTGTGTATCAACCTAGCTGAGTCATGCACGACACTGATGTTTTGCATGAGAGAAAGGGGAGAGCATCCCGTGTCTGTGGTGGGTTTTGCTGCCTCCCACTGCGGGGTCAGACTCCAGCTGCAATCCAGTCTCCTTTTTTTGTTAAATAATTTTTATTTTCCATAGTGACTCATCATTTACCTTTCTATCTTCTTGGATAATGTGAGTCCTTAAAATTGATGCTGCTAATAATAACAAAATAAATACAAAGCCACTTGCATAAGTGTAGTTACATAGTAATTGATAACTAGAAAAGAAAAATATAAAAGAAGAAAAGAGCACAAGTGAGATATTTAGTGAGAATCTTTTCATAGTACCCAGTTGTCATGGAAATACGGAAACAAACGGGGAGGCAAGCTTGACTACTTCCAGCTCCAGCCTCTACTTCAGGCTCTGCTGTTTGCACTGCTCACACAGTGAGGATCCCCTTACTCCTTTCCCCCTCCCCCTGCCACACACACTGTGGGATGGGGAGGACAAAGACCAACTAGAAGCTTGTGGGTCAAGACAAAGGACAAGGAGAGCTCACTCACCGATTATAGTCATAGGCAAAACAGACTCAACCTGGGGAAAAGTAACAATCTAATTTACCACTAATTAAATGCACACAGGACACAGACAAACCAAAGAGCAGTGCAGGTTACCCTCTCCCCTTCCTTCTTCCTGGGCCTAAATCACTTCGTTCCCGGTTTCTCTCCCTCCTTCCCCTCCTCGGCACGGGGGGTGGTTCTCTGCCAGAAATATCACTGCTGCTGGAGCTAATGCTGAACTACAGTCACTGCATCACACTGTGAGTAACTGGTGTCAGGGACGACTCAAGTAAAAGTTCCTCTTACAGCTCATTTGTGCTTCCCTACCTAACAGAGTTTCTTCATCTTGCACTCTTATTATTATTTTTGAACTTTCATTTTAAGATTATACTTTTCAGGGTGAGCCTTTTTTTTTTTCATTTCAGAGTGTAACTCACTCTGAAAGCGAGTGCTTAGTGAGGAATCACCCTTGGTGTTCAGTAAAATAGAGAAATATAGAATGGTTTGGGTTGGAAAGGCCCTTCAAGACCATCTTGCTGCATTCCCCCTGTATGGGCAAGAACACCTCAAACTAGATCAAATTGCTCGAAGTCCTATCCAACCTGGCTTTGAACACTTCCAGGCTAGAGGCATCCACAACTTCCCTGGGGAACCTGTTCTAGTGTCTCATCACCCTCACTGGAAAGAGTTTATTCCTAATGTCTAACTTAAATCTCTCCTCTTCCAGTTTAAAGCCATTACCCCTTGTTCTATCACTCCATGCCCTTGTAAAAAGCCCCTCCCCAGCTTTCCTGTAACCTCTTCAGGTACTAGAAGGCTGCTATAAGGTCTCCCCAGAGCCTTCTCTTCTCCACGCTGAATGAACAACCCCAGCTCTCTCATCCTGTCTTCAAAGGAGAGGTGCTCCACAGTTCATTTTCTTATCAGATAAATTAAGGGTGAAGAAACATTGGGAATTTAATATGAGATATAAAGTTTGTTAAGTTATTATTTCTGTTGGAAATGATACACCCAAATGATCCTGTGATGTGCACATTACTAAACTACATTCCCAGGGGTGCCTAGCAACCTTGCTCTGTACCACAGTGTAAGATATGTCTTTGTTTGGAATTTCATAGCATTCAGAAATAACTGATCCTGTCAACACTGAGAAAATGCTACTCCAATATTCCTAAAACCCCTCATGCCAGCTTGTGCTCTGACAAAACACACAGTTCATTCACATTTGTTTGAGTTAACAGTTGAATCAAGCAATTGCACTAGATTTATTTTTTTTTCTCATAAAAGTCTTGGCTTTCAAATGAACCACCTAATCACTTTATCTCTCTGACATAGAAATACAGCCGTGCAAGCAAGTACACTGGCATTCATAGTTCACCTCTTGATTTTTTAAATGACATTTTTCTTATAGGAAGCAGTAGGCTATGACTCTCAGCAAAATACTACAGCCCAAAAGTCACTTAACAATCTATTTATTTCATACACATTCTGAATGTGCTGTTTCTTCCTTTTATGTCCCTCTTACAGAAATATGTTGTAGCTTCTGTCTAAAGGTGCAACAGACTGCCAAAGACACAAAAAATGTGGCTTTTTTCCCAAGTATTACAGCAGGTGCTACATTTCAGTGTGGCATTTAAAATATTCTGTCATTAGACAAAATTACTTTGATTCTCAAATTCCTCTTAAAAAATTAAAAGCATTGTTTTGCTTTAATTGAAAGGGAATTTTTCTTTCCTTAGAACACAATAATATTTCAGAAGGTACATACCCAGCCTGACCAGACAAAACCACACAAAATACATTTTTCTCTGTGTTTGGCCTCATGATTGCCTTTACAGTGACTTTCAGCTGAGCCTTCAGGGTCAATCATTCATGTGGCTGCAATATTTCACCTCCGGTTCAGTCCAGGACACTACTCACAACAGTGCCTTCAAGAAAGATTTGAAGCATCTATCCATCTAAATTGTTTCAGTTAGGCAATTAAAAGATACTTGAATGAATTTGGGTCATAACACTAGGGTTGCTCACTGCCAAGTGTGTGAAGTCAACAAGACAAAACACATTCTTCAGTATTAAAAAAATAAAATTAAAAATTAAAAATGCCTAGGAAATATTATTCATTTAATGTAGTGAAAAATATACTCACTCCTTTAAAAATATTTCAATTCCAATTTCAGCATGAGATTTTAACTTGGATTTTTTAAGTGATTCTCAGTCATAAGATTCTACAATGAAACATATTATTTTATTCTGGGGTGCTCTGGTCTTTACACAGAAGATGAGAGGAGAAAGCTTGTAAAAACCTGAGGTAAACTCATTCCCATTCCAACCATCTTTGCAGCCCTCTGCTCATCAATCCACTCCCCTACAGCTCACTGAAATTCCAAAGTTTTAAGCAGCTTGTTATTGCATTTAAAATACAAAGCTTCTCCCCACTTTTCTCATTAAAATTGCTGAAGTTTCTCTGAACAATTCCACTGAGTAAAGACTTCAGAGAATAAGGTTCTATTTTGAATCAGTTATTCCTTTTTTAAAATATTTTTTGCAGCATCAGAATTTGAAAAATGATCTTACAGAACTGTAAAATCTGAAATGGCACCTTTACAAGAAGTTATTTTCTTAACTGCCCAATGAGACTAAGATGCAAAAGTACCAAGATGAAAGAGATTGAATACTTCACTTATTTTAGTATGTAGTAATCTATTTTAGGTTATTTTTAAGAACTCTTGAGGGCGGTCTCTGCAGAACTAGCCATGTGGTGACAGAGGCATCCTGTTTTGCAGCTGAGGAAAGTAAAAAAAAATAAAATAAAAATAATCAAATAACTTTAGAAGCACTTTTTCAGAAGTGTGTTCCTATGGCATATGTCATACTCTGAATTTCAGAGGATCCGTTAGTCTAAAGATGTTTAAAATCACCTGTAGGAGGTCTTGGGGACTTAAAAGCTGATGCCAAATGCAGGCCACCAAAGGTTCAGCTGATAAAAGAGAGATCATTTAGTGTCTGTTTCTGTTACTCTAAGACAGAGTGCATATGATTATACACAGAGATGCAAATCAGAATATGGAGGTATGATGGCAAACTTCTAAACACAGGTAGACTTTCTCAGAAACAATCAAAAAGTTCTGACATAAATCAGCATAAATATATACAACAAACATGGCATTTTGCAACCTCAAAAAATTTCCTTTGAATTAGGCATGAGTAAATGTCAAATGAAGATACCTTTTTTTGAGAACCACCAGTCATTTTTCATTGGTGTATAACCAAGGAGTTTATCACTTCTATATAAAATCCTGAGAATCACTACTTCTGAAAATCAGAGATTTGCAGACGTTTGCCCCTATAATGGGTATTTGTCCATGTTCCTGTCCAGGGCATGAAAATAGCAGGAGGGTGAAAGAGAGGACAGAGAGAGGGGCAGGAGAAGGTGGTTTCTTTTAAGGAAACCAGCATTATTCCTCTGAGATAAATTTGGCTGCTAAAGTATCAGTGAGACAGATAGTATGGTTTCCCAAGGTCAAGGCCAATACACCACAGCCATGTGGATTTGAACCTGGAGTTAGAGGAATAAAAGCTCTTGGGAACATTGCTGGCATGCCTCGCTCAGCCACAGGAAACAGAAATCCTTCTGGTTTTACACAAAGCAACACATGCTGAACTGGGAAATCATCTTGCAGATTTTGGCAGGAATTACACTACTGGAAACTTATCAAAGTGTAGCCTTTGAATACAGTAAAAAAACCTGACATCTAAAGAGGTGGAACCTACTTAAAAGCCCGGAAACACTTCCCACTGTAAAGAAATGTTGTGGAGGTTTACTTTTCAGTACCAAGAAGCAATTTCCGTTATTGTCTTTGACCTAAGCAATGTTAAGTGAATAGAACAGAACAGAACAGAACAGAACAGAACAGAACAGAACAGAACAGAATAGAATAGAATAGAATAGAATAGAATAGAATAGAATAGAATAGAATAGAATAGAATAGAATAGAATAGAATAGAATAGAATAGAATAGAATAGAATAGAATAGAATAGAATAGAATAGAATAGAATAGAATAGAATAGAATAGAATAGAATAGAATAGAATAGAATAGAATAGAATAGAATAGAATAGAATAGAATAGAATAGAATAGAATAGAATAGAATGTTATACATTCTAACAGACAACCTAGTGCTTTGCCCACTGAGGAAAACTTCCATAATACAAACACAGCAGGGTCCTTCACTGAGCCTGAAATTACTAAAATGCTTATCCATTTGTGGATTTCAGGAGGTACCCTGCTGTCCTAAGCACATTTGTCTGCAGCTTGGGAAGAAGATTTGTCTGACCTACCTTGAGAAGTCTTCAGGGTCAATGCTCACACCTAGGCTGCTTTAATTGACAGACTGGAAGACGGACTCATAGCATGTGATTTATCTCACCTATTTCCAATGCCTACTTTAGCATAAAATAAATTGTGCTCTGAAAATGCCTGTTTTTCTCCACTGACTATAATGGAGACTAATCACCTAGGGAGCACCAAGCGATTAGCTCAGATGCAGGTGTCAATGTCTGGTCAAGGATTAATTCCAGCCACTGTGACCACCAGTTAATGAAGACATATCCAAGATAGCTCTAAACCTGCATCAGCTAACTCCAAACCTGCTGCATGTGGCCCAACCTGAGCTTCATGCATTGCAATGCACTGATCTCCTTGCCTGGGATAACTGGTTTAGCCCAATACTGGCTTTGTGCAGATGGGTGCTGCAGCGGGGCAGAATCTCCTCATTAATCAAGAATCAGTACTTCTCAGTCCTCCTGTGGTCTGGCTTGGCCAAAAGTAATATGGCACTAACCACAGAAGGCTGAGGTAGAGCTAATTTGTGCTGCCTTTCAGCTTAGGATAACTTTTTATATTTGGTTCTCAAAAGACTGTCACAACACAGTGAGTCTGGAGGAAAGGTAATTCTTTGCACTGATGTCAGAAGGGCTGTTTACTCCCCTTTGGAAACAGGAGTTTTGGATCTTTGCATATAGAGATATTCTAAGTCTGCAGAAGGATCTCTCAGCATCTTCTAGCTCACACTAAAAAATAAACAACCAAACAAACAAAAAAACCCAACAAAATCTTTAATAATGTTTTCCTTTCTTTATTTTGCCATTTGACCTGACTGGAAATCAGATCTATGAATCTGCTAAATTGCCCCTTATTGTGACAAATTTCTTTATGCAGTGACTGACTCCTTGCAATATCAGCTAAACTTGAGTTAAAACTAGTGCTCTAGTTGCTGTGTGCTGACAAACTGGCATAGCTGAACTGATGTATCCTGCATTTATTTACAGCACTTTGATATAAACACAGATGATGAAGAATCTGTTCACAGTTTTTCCATTCTGCAAGTATTTTCTCAAATGACTTGCATGCTCTCGTGAATTTTTGGTGAATCTACTGATATTGTCTTTTGAAGGGCAGGTTGTATTTTATGTGATGGTAGAAAAATGCCTGAAGATGAATGACTTTTTATATTGCCATGTTAAGTTTTACTAATATGAAATTACAAACCAGAGTTCAACCCATAATTTCCCTGGCTGTAATTAATTATTCATTCCTCAATTAACTATGTTTGCAATATACACCAGAGAGGCCATTTCTCAAGTCTAAAACTAATGCTTCTGTCTGCTTGGAAGAAAGTACAGAGAAGTAGGCAATAAATTACTTTAGGATGCAGAGACAGACCCAATGTCAAATTACGATTCAGGTTTCTTGCTAGTTTAATGAGGTGTTATTCATTTACACATATTAAAATGCAGTTAAGCTGTATTAGATATGCATTCTTATCCATAAAAGGTTTATAGATGCTAAAAATACCCTCCATCTTCCTAAATGTGCTTCAAACAGCCCTAAACTAAAACCTAAAAACACCTACAAAGTCTTGCTTACATTCAATGCAAAGAACACTAATAGCTTTACTCATATTTAAAATTAAGCAGTCACAATCCTTTTTCAAATAAGAAACTTATGGAATAAAAAATAGCATGGAATAGCATTTTAAAGCTGCACTCTGCAAAGGACCTTTTGTCATTCTTCTCTTCCGCCTTCTTTTTCCTATAATATTTTTATTTGAGGTCTAGGTTGAAATGTATCACTTCCCATATTGCAATTTTTTGATCAGCAATTCTGCTCGTTTTGTAGCTTTTCTGTTAAATAATGTGTTTTCAATGGTATGATTGGCTTAGGAAATAAATTGTATTTTAATACTAATTAAAACTTGGCTTCATTTCAATCTAGGAAATAGATGAGGATATGTAATGAAAAGTGATGGAACTGAGGAATCTGGGAAACCAGTTCTTCAAGAAAGCCTGGCAAATAGGAAGTTCAGAAGTCAGATGGATAGATATGTGAAAAGTAATTTACAGTTACACCAGCAGAATCTGGTTAAAATCCAATCATAAAACTTCAGCTAAGAATTTTCTCAAATAATGTAATCTTGTAGCTGTTCTAGCTACAACTTTTGCACCATCAGCATACTTTATAAATAAAACCAGATTTATGACCCTATCAGTTGGGATGTGGTAAATCACTATGCTTGCTCCATCTCATCTCAGCTGCAAAATAAATCAGTATTGAAACAGGTGAACAGGTGCATGGATGCCCTTAGGTAGCAAACAGGCTTAAGCTTCTTCTGATGTACCTCACTCTTACATTCATAGAGATGAAATAAACCCAAGATCCACATTGTTCGAAGAAGGCTTGCTCCAAATTATTAACTTTGTTTAGGCTCTTAACTTCTTTTATTACGCCAAATATACTGGAAGAAGGGTGTGTGACATTTCCTTACTATACAGCAGGCATTAGAATTCAGCATTGATTCTAGTGCAGCATAACTGAGCCCTTTGAAGAGGCCCAAGAGCCATGAAGTGCCGTGCGCTTTTGCTGTGGACTAATTTGGCTGTCATCTCAATAGCCATGAATTAGCTAAAAGGTGAAGTATTACCTCCCAGCTGCAGCTGAAGGTGATATAGTGGTAATTCATTTTGTTTTTCAGATTGCAACTGTCCTGAACACTTGCGGGGGCTGGCAGCAATGAATTCTGGAACTACTTGTACATTACCCCCAAAGATTTATGAGATGAACTTAGAGCCAAGAGTATGCTGCACTTCAGAATGAGGTTGAACTGGAAGAGGTTATGTCACATAGAGGAAAGTAAATAGCTCATGGTCTATCTGATAAAAACACACATTTAGTAGGCTTCATTCCCATTCTCAGTTTTTACAGAGGCCATGTGGTCCACACTTAGCTCAGTGAAAAATTGTATGCATTCTTATTGCAAATGATTTAATTTTAAATTCTTTTGCATTGAAGGATACTGAAGTGGAAATATCATGTATGCCTACACACTATGGGGTTCAGATTTAAAACATTAAAAGGTTATCAGCTTTTCCTTATGAAATAGCTATTCCACAAAGCCAGCAAGATTGGTTTGGGCTGTTTTTTGGTTTTATTGTGCTTTTGTGTTTGTTTTGGGTTTTTTGGGTTTTTTTGTTTTGCTGTGTTTTGTGGTTGGTTGTGGGGGTTTTTTTCTCATTTTCAGTCTGAAACCCCACTAGAAAGATTAAATAGAAGATCCCTGTAGAGGTGAATTTTCATCTGTGATTACAGCATAGGTGGTCCTGTGCATTAGACAGGACACCACTGTAGATGCATGTTTTTGCCTCTTCACATCCTAGGATACTGATTGCTTCAAAATATCTAAAATATCTTTTGCACTAATTCAGCTTATTTTGGTTTTCAAAGTAAACCCACTGCAGAATGACAAAGATCAGTACTGAAGAAAAATAGATGTCATCCCTCTAATCTGATATGATTCAAGTGTAGAAGAATTTGCATTTTCACAGCTTAATTAAGTTGCAATGACAGCAAAAATCTTTATGCACAAGAAACTTTAATTCCTATCCCACAGTATATAACTCATACTCTCTAAATTTAACACATGCTTATTGCTTGTCTCCATATATTCAACAATTACCACATCTTGGTGATGCTGCTTGCCAGCTGGCTACTATTTTTGCCCTGTACCATTTGTGAAATTGCAAAAGCAATTTACATTTCTTGGAAAAATTAGCTTGCTCCATTATCAAAAGGAAAAATTAGTTTTTAACTGTAAATTAAAATTGGTATTTCTTTTCCTTTCATTTTACTTAAAAGCAAGACTTGATTAAATTTTATGATCTCACAGGGAAGAGATAAGGTAACTTCTGGATTTCTTCTGCAAAAAATCCCTGGTGTCAGTGACTTCCATGTGGCCAAAATATCCCCCCACATTGCAATAAAAGTTGTAACAGATTTCTTAAGGACATTTGAGTAGGATAGGTATACATGTACGTGGTTTTTAACAGCCACAGAGACTCACTGAGTGCTTCTGTGAAAATACAGCTTAGTTAAAAATTGAATCCAACAGTATTCTTATCTAAGCCAGACTTTAGAGTAAGAAAATATTTGTGTGTGTCTGTGTGTGTGTGTGTATGTCTGTGTCTGTCCACAGGAATAACAGAGAAAAACAAAATAATTTGATTTTGCAAAACAACACCTTTCATTGAACTTTTCTCTTTAGATTTATAACATGCAAAAAAAAAAAAAGTATGTTTCTTAATCCAAACCTGCCTGTATGAAAAGTTGACTAGGTGTGAGATTTAATGTAGTTCCCAGTCTCACTGAATGTTGTTACTGGAAATTATAGCATACAACAGCTGAGTGATACCTTAGATCTTTCCCTTGCCTGAAGAGATACAACCCATTCAGAAATATTGATAATTGCACTGTACTTTTTCCTACAGAGGTAGAAGAAATGTTTAATTAAATACAGTGTACACTGCTTATGTATCCACTGGCAAAACAAGCCCTAACAATTCTCCCTTGCCACACTTGAAAAACCTATAGAGACCCCTCCAGCATTTCCTGTATTATGTCTTACATTACATTTTTATAGATGACTTTTTCAAAATTGATGCTTTGAGTAGCAGCAGTTTTACTTCCTCACCCATGCAGAAGAAACCGACTCCAGTGCCCTGAGCCGTTGGCAAGAGAGCATATCTGAATGCACTATAAATCAGAGGTGGCCTGATTAGTTCATTTGTTTTGCCTTCTATTGTGGCATCCATTATTTCCTGAAATTCTAAATGTTACTGTTATTCCTCAGGCTGGGAGTCAGCAACTTATTTATGTTTCCATGACGTCACTCTTTCTGTGAGCAGCTGAGCAGATCTGTATTGATGTGATATTTTTCAGCACCCTAGAGTCAACAAGTACAGTTAAATGCCACTTTAATTGTTCCCAGAGGAGAAGTCTAAGTCAATGACCTGTATCGTTGAGTTATATTACTTTTTGATGCTATCATTTATTCTGCAATAAGCAGTCCAGTGGAGCTACCCTCTAAAGCATCTGCCTAGTCACACAGTCATCTAGAGAGTGTAATTTATATTAATTTTGTGCTGTATGCTCTTTTAAATACTTTTCAGCCAAGTTTTCAGGTTTCCTTTCTGTGTTAAGAAGTATAGAAGTCCACGATTTGCCCTTCCAAACACTGAGGTCTAGAACACTCACAACCCTATAACCAGCTGTCTTTATGAGAGTACATTTATTTTATAATTTCAATGTAAAAGTTTAAAGTTGAAATTGCTCATACAAAATGCAAAGTTCACTGAGGTTGGTAGGGATCTCCCTGGTATTTTCACCAGATTACTGAAGACTGTTGCAGTCCTGCTCAAAGAAGGAATGGGTACATCCCTCACAGCATGGGGATTAGTAGCAAAGAGGTTAGAGATGGAGCATTTCTGACCCTGGCAGTCTACAGACAGGCATAAGATTACATTTAAAGGACAGAAATAACTTTTATGTGATGACTGAAGTAGTCATAGGGAGAACGAAACACCTGAAGGAACACATGCCCTTCCTTAGGTTGCAGGCAGAAGCAGCTTTAAAAGCCAATATTAGACAGAGAATAATAGAACAGAGTTGAAATGCACAGTGATCACTGCTCTTGGGAGTCAGACTCAAATTCCCTTGAACTCAGGGATAATTCCTTGTGCAGCTAGGTGTCTTGGGAGGCTCTCTCTTGTAATGTGTCTTGCAAAATTATGATCATTTATTTATTATTTCAGCTTCTGACCAGTAATAAAGATTAGAAATCTAGTTTGTCTGCTCTTTAAATGTTACATGTGAGATCATATTTTAAAGTATTTGTAAAGAGGAAGTCAATGAAAGCTCAGACACTTCCAAGCAGTCAGCAAGGGAACTTTATATTAACAGTTATGTTAGCTTTAAAAGCAAATACAATTAATTTCCTGACTTTATGAAAAGCTCAGAAAAAAAGAATGGACATTACATAATCCTGATACATATTTGTTTGGTTTAAAAACTTTAGATAATTCTTCTACTGATTAATAGAAATACCCCAGTCTCTGATGTCAAAATGACATTTTTTCTATTTGTGCCTTGACTACTAGCCCTAGCAGTAGAAAGGCTGCTGTAGGCATTGTTAACAAGCCACTTAGCACAGTATGACCAACAGTAAATCCAGCTCTCTCAGAAAGCACCATGAGGGCAAGAGGAACCCAGCTGCTGGGAAAAACAAATTGGTAAGGTAGCAGGAGGGGGACCACCCATGTGGGACCAAGCTATGAGCAGAAGCAACCCCTGCACAAGCCTGGCAACTCATTATTAAAATGGCTAACATTTCTTATTAATTAGTATCTGCAACTGTGTTACACTCACTAGAGCCAACTCAGATACAAGCAGTTTTCAGTGGAATATCTTTGATGCAACAGCCTTTCATACTACTTGTGCTACTTGTCCTAATTAAGTGGGAAACACCATAGCATCTCATTCAAATACACTTATGTGGAAACTCTCATAGGCACTCACTTTTCTGTAAGAATCATTTTGGTATTTGTATTTACTCTCTGAGCACAAAGGACTTTCAGCACAACAAACTCAATGCAGTTCAGCTGTGGGGTAAAGGCACTTCATTCCAGGTCCCAGCCACTGTCTTCAAGACAGGGAGTGCAGGTTTGAAAGTCAGCTCCCTGGGTGATAGTGAGCAGGGACATTTTAGCAGGACTGCCAGCTGATGCAATTAAGTGAATACAGAATGACTCAATTTAACGGTCCAGTTGATTTGTCCAGTTTCTTTTTCTTTTAGCTCAGATCTCTCTCACTGCTCTAAGATGAGGACATTTTCTCTCCCTCATGCCCCTCAGAAGAACTCACCTCTTAGCTTTGGATGAGTTGTGCCCTAGGAAATTTTTAAGAAGACATACAGTATAATTCCTAGGCAGGTGTTTATTACTTAAAAATCAAAAGGTATGAACTCATCATATAGAAATGCACCGCTTTTGAAATAGCCATATACAGTTTGTACTTAATCTCTTCTGTACATGTCTTCCACCACTCTATTGAGTCATTCAGCCAAGGAACACCATTGAATTTGTAGATATAGTGTTTCCTTGGATCACTTCATTCATTTCATGCAGAGTGAAAAGCCCTCCCATCAAGTCTAATGCCTTGATGTTCCCTATATTTTCAGTATCTGTGGGTTATGAAACCACTGAGTACACCACAATGATAACAAAATAAGCTGCAATGGCTGTCCTCTTGTGCTTCATTTACACTATGAGAAGAAACAAACAGAACAGATGGAAGGTACACAGCCACATTTTGTTTAGTCTCTAATGTGAACAGGTATAAAAAAGCTGATCTTTTGTGGAGGCATCAAACTCATAATTTACCTTTTACTGTTTTTCATAGTCTGTACGGTTTCCCTTGCAAGATAATAGAACTGCACAGGAGTAATTCACATTCAGAAGATGTCTTCAGATCCATAAAAGCAAAATTTAAAATACTAATAATGAAATATTAAGTCTGGGAGAACCTTTATCTGTCAAGGTGGATTAGTAGGCCAAGTAGGTCCAACATGACTCTTAAACAAGAAATGTGTATATCTCCTGCAGTTTTAGACTTCTCTTTTGTTGAGTTTCTTATCCTGTTCTGCCATAAAATTACTTCTTCACTTAATTCCAAAGTTTAATTTTTTATAAACCACCCAGCTATTATTTGAAGTACATCAAAGTGCAAACTTACTAAATCAACTTTACAAGTTCACTCTACCTTACTTCCAAGGTAGGGTTTGATCACCATCCCCCCCCAGCCCACCTTACCTCCACCTGCTCAAATTCTGAGAAAGTCTGATTTCTAATGAGGTGGAGCCATCTGGTGTCTGTCACTTGTCACACGTTCCTCTAACCTACTTTAAAAAGACAGGTTGCTTTAATACCATAACCTTTAGAGATTTAACTGTACTGATCTTTCTTTATTCATACCCCTCCCCCTCAGTTATTGAAAATATTTTAAAATATTCTTTGCACTTTTTCCTCATATTCTTACATCATTTTAAGACCCTTACTACTATGTTAAAAGAAATTTGGACATACAAGGACAAGTTGGCAAAAGGGCAAGAAAGGAAAACCTCACCTTCTCTTTTTTACATGTTTGAGAACCTCTAACTTAGAATTTTCTGCAAGACCCTTGAATTGCTACTTCTGGAGTGCAAAAGCATCCGTTTCTAGGTTAGCAGTATTCTACTCTACAGTACTACCTGCTCCACTAATCAGATGCCATTGATGTGTTTATCACATCCACTGTGACAATCTACACCTGTGTCTTCACCAGTAACAAAGGACACCATTTTTTTCAGATGTTGATGGTATATGCGGAATTAAGAGGAACTTCAATTGTATTGACCAATGCAGTGGCCCAGGCCTCACCAAAGGACTTACTGCTGGCAGAGGAAAGCTCTATCCTTTGCCTGCTCAATGTGAAGTTAGACATGGTACTGTGACACCAAACCTCATCACACAACCAAAAGCAAGCTCATGTTGTCTAAAAAGGGGTTAGGGAGATAAACATTGGCCAATCTAGCTATTAGTAGTGCTGGGAATGATGTGAGCTGCCAGGAAATTAATTCCATTGCAAGTCTGTCTTTATCACCATCACAGACACACCCAAAAAACTCTGCAGGAATCAGAGACTCATTTTTCATTTTTTTTTTCTTTACAAAGGATAAAAACCTTTTCTATGGGCAGAAAAAGACCACCAAAACATGTTAGACCGTCCAAGAGTACTAAAAAGACAGGTCTTCATGGTAAAGCACTAAGTGGACAGACACTGGTATTCTTCCTAGCCTGCTGGCCAGTAGGAAGGCAGGTGACATAGTGCTGAAAGTGCAACAGACCATGCCTGTGGAGGACATACCTGATTTTAAAAAAAAAATAGAGTGTGGAGGCAATGGGCTTTAGGCTTGCAATGGGGATTTCTTCAGTGAGTAATGATTAAACAACCTTTGGGCACATTCAGGAACAGAATTTGAGCAACCAGAAAAATGTATTAGGTGACTAGAGGACAACTTAACTTTGTTAGTCATCACAGCAGCATTTTATGACATGCTGCTTCATCATGACAACTTTTAATCAAAATCATAAGACACTTTCTCCAAACTAGAAAACTAAAATAAAAACATCAGTTACATTGTTTTATTCATGTATTAGAATAAGAACCACAAGTTATTTAGAAGGATGACAGAAATTAAAATATCAAAACTAAATATGCATCATTGCAGGAAAAAGAAGCAATTCAAATTTCAAACTTTTATGATGAATAAAACCAAAAAGAATGCATAATAAAGTTAAAATGACAAATTAAAAAGCATGTTCTTCTCAGAAGAGCAGGTCATAAAAATTATTGTATTTTTATACTCTTACAGTGAGTAACTAATGTTAACTAGTGGGTAACTAATTAATGTAACTAATTTTAAATTCTTTGGGGGTAACCTCTATTCTTAGTTCTTGTCTTAGATAGAAGTGAAACCTTACTGAATCATCATCTTTAGCTGAAGCTCCTTTGTGCTGTAGTTTAATGTAAAGTCTGATTAATAAAGCTGTATTCTTTGCAAGACCCAGTGTGTTCACTAGGACGCTAAATGAATTAGGAGATATGTAAGAAAATAAAGTCTAAGCATTTTTTTTATCACTCACCTTATGTATATCCTATGATCAAAATCTTTTTGCTCTTTGTTTGCTATTCTTCACAGCCCAGAAGGAGGAATAAGGTGTCTAAAAAAACCCTACACTTGACAATTGCCTTGCTAAAAAAAAACAACAAAAAAAACCAAAAGTTTTTTTTTATAAAAGAAGGTTAAATAAATTAGAATGGACCTTCAGCTATGTGTTCAGGTTTCATATGGTGTTTAGCTTTATAAATCAATACAGCAACCTGAAAAATTATTTGAATTTTCAGCTGCAAGCTAGCATACACTCCAAACTGACCTGCCATGGTACTTTAATTTGGTATGACTTCAGTTTCTGACCAAAGAATAAAAGAAATATTTTTCAGTTTGTTTCATAAGGGCTTTCTCAGATGAGCCATCAACATTCAGGTCCCCAGCTTCTGGCTTTCAGGTGACAAAGCAGAAACACAGCTTGCATGGTGTGTGCAAGATGCATGTCAGACTCAGCCTGGTTAGAAACTTGATATGACAGGCAAAAGGGTCACCTTCCCAAAGATTCTTTTAAACTGTGTTTGTGTCACTTCACTGGCTGTAGCATGGTGAAGAAACCACACTAGATTTCATTTAACAAGCATGGATGGCGGTGGCAGCAGTTGAGCCAAGGGCACACAGAGTTCATGGCAGCTGAGCTCTATGACCAGTTTTAATACAGTGTTTTCCAGCCTGCACTACCTTATTGCCATAGCTAGAGGCTTACCACTATCTGCTGTAATTACAGTTCTTGCAATAAGCAATGTTAACCTATGTTAAACAGTGTCCCACCTTCAAAGAGCAGCAATGTTGGTGACCCATATTGCTAGGCAGCCAAAACCAAGTGAGAGGATGCATGTTCCCTTCCCAGGCTGGATGAGAGGGACTGGGGGCAGGGAACTGGGCTGGGATCAGGAAGGTAAGTGAGAAGTACCCACCTGAGGCATGGACTGGGCCATAACTAGAAAAAGTCTTGAAAAGTGCTGCTGTCCCTCAGCTGCTCCCCACCATTGCCCACCATAGCACCTCTGTTCCCAGCTGCACTTCATCCCTTTATTTCTCCTTCCTGTAATACTCACCTATGGCCACAGACTCCTCCCAGTCCATTCCCCAGCCACCTCGAGCCACAGCTACCTCCTGATGGGCACTATCCCCCCAAATTACCTGCTGCATATCCTGTTCCAGGAGGGCAGGTGCACACACAAGGACTGGAGGTGGAGGAAACCACCTGGAGTCAGCTGCTAGAAATGTCTAATATTTTCATTAGTATTTTTTCACCTTCCTGTAATGCTTATGCATAAGCCTCTGAGAAAATTCCAGTTAGGCTTCTCTTGGCAAGAGAACGCAACAAAATAGAAATTGTTTTTGTCTAGCTCTGCTAGATGCTTTTATTGATACTTTATCAATTATTATTACCAGTGTGAGTAGTGTCTGTGGTCCTTCATAAGCAAAGTGCTTAACTACCTACCTAAACTCAAGGCTTTGTGTTTAATTTAATCCTTGTCACAGGCGACTTCCTATAAGCATCAAGCAAATTGGGGCCCTACGGCCTGTATGTAAGATAATATATCCTGCAAGCCAAAGCTGGGCAAAACTATTGTTGATTAGATGTCAGCTGTTCTCTGCATAGTTTCTGCCCTACCAGAACTTGAAGAATAGGTGGGGTTTTTTATCTTCATTAATAACGGACACAAAATAAACAATCTGTTTTTTTCTGAATCTTTCTAAAATGTTATTTAACAGCTGAAAAGAGTAACATTTTCTGACATAAGTATTTTCTTCATTAACTGTATATTGATAAAAACTTTTTATCACTTTTTAAACTATAAACTTTGATATTTATATTTTTAGACAATGTTATTCATTGTTTTTCAGCCAAACCTCACAATAAACTATACTTGCAAATTTCTTGAAACACCTTTCTCCATGAGGTCAACAGCAAATTTTTATACATATGAGGCATGTAGGGTGGTTTGGGTTTTGGTTTTTTATGCATTTTCATAAGAATTTATGAGATTTCTTTAGTAGATAACTGTTCATATACACCAAAATTCCCACGAGATTAACTCTGACTGTCTTCAATCTTTTGTGACTCGACTTAGCCTACTTTGATTGATTCATTCTGTAATGAAAAGACACTAGCAAAGCTAGTTAAAATCTATAGCGTTTGACAGAAATACTTTCTATTCCTCACCCCACAAAAGACAAAAAAAACCAGTTAAAAAGTCAGTCTTTATGAATCATGAATTATCCCTTTAACTCTCTAACTGGCATGTGCCATTGCATGGTACTTGGATACCAGAAGAGTCCTAAATATTAATATTAATCCTCTTGAAGAATCCTCACTCCTCCATGGTACAACAGATCTGAATTATCATATCAAAGTCTTAAAGCAAAGGTGTCTGGAAATAGACACTGCAGTGAATAACCAGTTCTCCCTGCAACTCTTTCACATGTCTTTCTGAATAAGTGGGCAGAGAAACCCGCTGGCTTTTTAATTATTTGCCACACAAATATTTTATGACATCAAGTATCTAAAGGGTTTTTTTTGTTGTTGTTTTTGGTTTTTTTTTTACGTCTGTGCATCTGCTGAAGCTTCCTTGTGCTAAAATAGCCTAGAGGCTGGTTATGTGTGGGCTATTTTTGTCATGACTCCGTGAAGAACTGAAGAATGTTCCCACTGAAGTCAGCTGCTCTGGGAGGTAAGAAGTCTACAGGTGACTGAGGAAGAAACACTGGGGAAAAAAAGCAACAAAGGAATCACCTACATGCTTTACTTTTGCAAATGGAGTTGCTTGGCCCCACTTTTCGTAGTAACCCAGGTAACAACAGCTAACTGGATAAGACATGGGAAAACCAACAAAAGACTGAACTGCAATGACAGAATCAACAGGAACACTGACAGCTTATGCTGAACATCTAAGCTAGAAATAAATAGGGAATGAAACAGCCCCTCTGAGAAACTTTCCCAGGAGTCCAAAAAAAAACCAACAAAAAACAGGCTATGGAACCTTATAGTTTGTTTCCTCCCCAGAAGTTAATTAGATGAAATTTTGCTGGCAGAAGCATGTTTTTGTTAATTATTTACATACATGATTAATTTAAGACCTCAGTTTGCAAGATGTGTCTACTGTATTTTACCCTTCAGCAAGGTCCTGCCTATAGCAGAATGAGGAAGAGGCACAGCAGATGCTAGTAGAAGTCAGTATGAAATCAAACACTAACCAAACCTGGCTGATATTTCTCTCCCTCTCTTGCTCTACAGTATATCTTAAAGATACACTAGTAATAACAACAACAACAACAAATTTTGTTGGCAGGAAAGGGAGGGTACATCCTGGTTAGGACCAGAGAGTTTTTAATATTGACAGGTTATTCTGAAAATAATTTTTATTGGAATTTAAAGGCTTATCATATACCATATATAAAAGCAGATGTTTTATCAAGAAAATTGCTGTCTGAAAAACTTTCAATTTTGGAAAATCTAATAAAAATACAAAGACATAAGCTAACCTTATTTTTTGTTTATTATAAATGAGATTTTATGCAGGATAAGGATAAGGTTTGTCTTTTAAAAATTATTTTAATGTGGGGCTACCTGAAGTATAATATTTCCTTGAAATGTTACATAAAAAGAAAAATAACAGATTTGTCAATATCTCTGTAAAGGAAGAATATTTACCAACTAACTGGAGCAAGGGACTGAGAATCAGTGTTGTAATTAAAAGTCTACCTAGATTTATCTCTTTGAGGGCCAAGTTTGACTTTATACACAGAAGCTCCATATTATTCAACTAAATTATTTATTTTCACACCATTATAACTTATAATTTTGAGCACAAACTATAATAAATTCTTTTCCCCTCAGTAGATATCTTCTTCGGAATTATCTCTTTTTAAATTGCTTCTATAATAGGCAATTTAACTGCTAATGAAAGACTTTTTCTTTGCCCTCTTTGACCTTAAGGAAAAAAATCTAAACAATAAGGACTGTGGTTATTCATCCAAATAACTAGGAAAATCTAGGTCTTTACAGTATAAAAATGGGAACAACAGCCCACAGGAGGGAATGGGCTTGGAAGAAAACAAATGTTTCTGAGTCACAGCCCACTGGGAGAAGTTACAATCTCTTGATAGAAAAGATGATGACTGAAAGTAACAACCTGTAGCCTGTGCTGGGGAAAAGCAGGGGAGAAATGTGTTACTGAGACTACCTGGAAACTGTATGGTTAACTGTATGGTTAACTCCATACATATACCCAAAATATCCAAGATAATAAATGTACTGTGATTTCTTTCAAACTCTTGTGTTCAGTTTCCCCACTGTGAGAGGAAATAAGGAAAAATTCATGACTTGGAGTCTTCTCTAGTTACAGCCATAACATGGCTGGAGAACACACAAAGACTCAGGAGATGAGAAGTGCTCAAAGGTCCCAAACATTGGCCAAATGGAAGAAACTTCTAGGACACTTGAGCGCTGTACCCATAATTTATTAAACCTGCCAGTAGACTCAGTAAATTTAGTCCTTAAGTTATTTTAAACCCAGGTTAGAGTGGCTGTGCCTCTGATATTAATTTCTGCTTGATCTAAGTAACAAATCTCCATTTAGAAGAGTGTGTAGAGGGAAACCATGGAGAGCAGGAGCCTGAGCATGAGTGCTGGGCTTCAACCAGGCTTTTGCCTCTGTATACTAGTATAGAGGGATCAGTATACCACAACACAAACCACATCAAGGGAATTGCAAACAATTCTGAAAACATGGTTCTCTTGATCACATTCCTCGTTTCTTCCCCAAACTCCCTCCTCCCCGCCCCCCCCCTTCTCCACACCATTTGCCTCAGGCTTATGAGGTCTATTTAATTAGGAAGCTGAGAGAACAAGAAAAGGTCAGATTCACAGCAGTTTGGGCTATACAAATGCACAGCAAGCCAGTGATTTTAGACTGGCTCTCACAAATTCCATTAATCCTTTAGACTATTTAAAACTCTTTTCTACTGTTTTTTACACCACTTTCAGCTGAAGTTAAATGATTCAGTCAGATACTGAATGAAATTCCTGTTTGTTTTCTGCTAACGCTCTTTATCCCCACTGCTTTCTAGGACTGAACTCTATGCCTCCAGTTAGTCAATTGGTTTTTACTCCAGCTGTATTACTGTACCCAACTGAGCTTTTATCCCAGCAGAATGGCCAGTCTTATTGTACCGGAGAGGTACTGTAATATACCCAGCTCAGCAGTGCAGACAGTATCTGTGAACAAGATGATCCTAAAATAGCCACCACAGGAGTGATTCCCAAGGAGCAGCTGGCTGTGCTGCTCATTATTTTCTCCTCAGCTATTTTAACAATAACATTTGACAGACATTTTACCTGCAGTCACAGAAATGCAGCACAGTTTCACAAAAGACCTTTCAAGGGATCAAAATATGCTTAATTGATCCTGAATGGAAGATGAATAGAAGAAGCTCCTTCCTTCTTTTCTTTCAGCTATAAATAAGACTCCCGCTGTTATCTCCAGTCTCTTCTTCCTAATCATTGAAGAGCCTAATTATATGACAGGCTGTTTTATTCTTTGTTCCTTTGACTGGTCAAATTACAACTGTATAGCAAATGAAGAAGACTCTCTTGTTTCTCCATTTTTCATAGCTAATACTGACCAAAGAAAGAGCAAGTGCACAAGCCCATTTCCCTGATACCAAAGCTGAGGATTAAGAAAACAGTCTGTGGATACCTGTTATTTATCCTTCCTAATAAGGAACAGTGACTACATACACCTGAACAGTGTTTCATCAGTATTTAATCCACAAGGCTGTGGCAGAACTGCTGAGTGGTGACAAACCACTCTTCTGCCTGACCTCTCTGACATTGGGTAATCTAGATCTCTGTCAAGCTGTATAGGCTGTTTTATGGCATCTCTTCAGCACACTTCTGAGTTTTGCTCAGGCTCAAATAGTGTTTAGTTCAAAGTCAGCATACTAGCAGAAGCTAAAGTTCTGAAAGCTATGAAAATATGTAGGGATTTGCATGTGGCTTCTCAGAGAAAATCAGTTTCTTCTGTAAAAAATCAATGCACTGGTAATAAAGAGGAAATGAAATTTTGTCTTTGGAACTATTTATACATCCTTGTCTAATCTGTGTAAGAAGAGTACAAACCTTCTTTTGGTTATTTTTAGAATGTCTTTCTTGGTAGCAGTTCTTATTTTAAGCCTGAAAGTTGAATAAAACCACCAGTCTCAATATCAATGCTGCATTGCAGTTCATCACTGTCCAGTCCATCAATTAAATGACACAGAGCATTTAGTTGAAAGGGCATATTCTGATTTTTCTGTAAGACAGCTTTTGAACTGCTCAATTAGAAAGTGTCTATTTAATTATTTTTTTCTCCACACAGAAGCTAAACACAAATTGATTTCCTATATTGAGGAGGAATGTTTTTTTTAAAAAATAATATTATTTTTAAAGTAAAGAAAGATGTATTTACTTCTATCTCATGAACTCATAAGCTCTGTTTTCTAACTAATATAAAGTTCTTCAAAACTCTAAAATCTTTCAACCACGGAAGAGAGAAAATATTGTTTCTTGGTTCATGATCAAGTTAAGATGGGATTCAATAGCTGTAAACCTCATCAGTCTGAGATGGAGAACATGTCACTGACATGTACTCAGGTGACTTTTTGTATACTCCATCCTACAATATATTTATATGATTGGAGATCTGTTACCTAATTCTCTACTATAAAGGGGGAAAAATAAAAGCTGCGAGGAATGACCAGTTGTCTCTGTCCTTGTAATGGCTCTCAGTGCTTGTCTTCTCAAGGTAAGTGCTGTCCTGGTGTCAGTGGCCAGTAGCAGCTGCTGGTATTGCTTTCGTTCTCAGAGTGAAAACTGCTTCTCACTTGTGGTGCTGACATAACAGCCAGTGATCCTTGGGCTTACTATTGGTTAGTTTAACTGCTATTCATGATGAGATCAGAAAAAATTCTTTTCTTTTAATCCTGCCAGCAAATCTCTTTTATAAACACTTTCCATCAAAATGTATATGCCTGTAAAAACTCTATTACAGTAAATCATAGTGGATAAAACTAAAAAGAAAACCAAAACCTAGCTAACTTAGACTTGGACTGGAATGGCATAGCCAAAAATAAAATTATGTTTTATCTTTCTAGATGCACTAGTCTCTAGCAAGCAATGCAAGTGAGAGAGAGAATCAAGAGTAGAGCCACAGAACTGTTCCATCATGGCAGAGAGAAGGTCTAGCGAGACAACAGGGAAGAGATCTGCATCTTGATCCTTACTGTACTACTCACTGTAATGACCTGAGGCAAATTATGCATATGCCTTAACTTCTCCATGCCTGTAGCAAAAAGCAGGCCTACATGTTCCACTTCTGCTTTCAAGGAGTTGAGAACATACAAATCTGATTACCCCATCAGCAGTGCTTGAGCAGAGCCACAAACCTTTGAGAGTTCATCCTTTCTATTTCAAGGGACACCACTGAACATACAAAAAAGTGCCACAAGCATTCCTAAAACACTTCTGTAGCTCCAGACTTTGATAGCACTCAGGTGTGTAAACAGATCATGTTATTTCCCCTTCTAAAGGGAATATATCTTACACACTTAAGGTTAAAGGTTACATCTTAAAAAAAGTGCTAGCTTCCCCTGTGGTTTTTACTTCCATTCAGTCTCCTTGTACAAACATACCTGTGTATTTTGGTACTCCCGCCAATAGCTGTTTGGACAATGATATGTAAACTTGTGAAGGACCAGGTATTTCCTTACACGAACATGAAATGTCCTTTGAGTCAGCCGACAAAACTGACTTAAAACGGTGTCTCCACACGGCAGGAAACCCCCTCTGTGTGTGTGTGGGGGGGGGAGCAGCTGCTGCAGGGGTTGAGCCGTGGCCGGAAGCAGGGGCAGGACTAGGTCCCGTCTGATTGGCTGAAAAGCCCGGAAATGCAAAACCGGCCAATCGGGAGCGCAGAAAACCCCATGAGAGAGGCAGCGCGACACGCCCCTCTCTCTCTCGCTCTCTCCTCGTGTTCGAGGCGGTCGTCTACACACACAGCCTGCCGCCGGAGCCGCCCGCTGCAGAGCCTGCCCGCTCACTGCCTGCTCGCTCGCCGCGCCGCCTGCCCGCTCACTACCTGCCCGCTTGCCGCAGCCGCCGCTGCTAAAGCCGCAGTCCCGGAGTCCCGGAGCCATTCGCCGCAGCTGCAGCTGCCAAAGCCCCGGTCCCAAAGTCCCGGAGCCGCTTCTCTCTGGGGGGGGGGCGACCTGCGCTTGGAGTGCCCGCAGCTTCTTTGCTACCCAGCTCATCCTACCTGCACTGCCGTGGTGAGACAATTCCGGCTACCCCAGCTTATAGGGGAAAATATAATCCAGCCATTCGGGCATACCCCTCCCCTCTCCTTCCAGCACGTGAATAAGATGTGTAACTAAGGTGTACCCATATATGTTTAATGTGTTATAACCACTCCTTTTGAACCTCCTGCCCCAAATTGCTTTGTTTTCCCCACAATAAACCTTGCTGTTGTTAGAAATATAAGTAAGCACTGAGCGAGTTATTCACTCAAAAAAGTCAGGACATAAGTTCCTGTATCCTCTGTGTGAGGCGATATCCACGTGTGAAGCTCTCAGCAAATCCTGATAAGTTAATACACTCCAATAAGGAGATATAATAGGTCACGGATCGTGACAGAACTCTATTTAATCTTCATAATTAAGGGAATTATTGTCACTGTAACAACCAGAAACTTTCAGAAATACTGATGGATATATCTGATCATAAGGACTTTCCTCTCTGAAAGAAAAGATTAAGAAAGAGGAACTAACAGTGTCAGCCATAGTTTGTAAGTTCAGCCTTCCCAGAAAGATATTTAAGTTTAGCCTGTTCTGCATAAGAATGTTACTCCAATTTCAGGTGGAATTCGTCAATAACAGTAACAGACAGAAGCAAAATGGGTGAACTCTGAGGAGCAAAAGGGTGACAGCCAAGCTGACAGGTCTCCTCAGATCTCCCCAACAGATTGGATGTGAGCCAATCTATGGCATGTGATTGTTGTGCATTGTTGTAATGTATGTTTCTAATAAAGATTTATTCTATTTTTTAAAGGAATAATTTTTCTGAAGCCCCAGATGTTTCCTCTTTGGAGGATTCAGATTCATAATATAAGATAGAACTTGAGAACTCAAATGTTATTGTTTTTATGTGCTGTAACACCCTCATCCCTCCTCCCCAGTCATCCCGCAGTCCTCCTCTCATTCCATCATATATTTCAGTTTAGACTAATAGCACAGGCTATGCAAATGCATGATCTCTGTTAGTCAGTTGCATTTTCTCAGCAGTTCCAAAGAAGCAACAAGAGAAATCTGAGATCCATTGGAGTTGACACCTTATAATAGTGTTGTTAAAGTTGCTAGACCGATGCTTACAAAGCATTTTAAGAACCCCAAATGCCATACTCACAAGACAGTACAAAGTAAATACAATTGTGCTACTCATTCTGTCAAATCCTACGGTCCTGCCAAAATGAACATGATTCCCACAAGACTCCCTATTTCATACTAGAGAACTTCAGAAACGGGTTTCTGCCAAATACAGAAGTTAATATTTATTTTACTATTATAAGCTGTATTTTTCAAGTAACAGAGCTAGAGGATATGTAGAACTCTCATCCGATAAAACCTGTGAATGCAACAGTAAGAAACTGCTCTAGTGTTATAAAAGAAAATAATCTCAAAATAAAGATTGCTGTGTTGTTACAACTTAAAATTAAATTAGGAGAACACTTTGTACTACGTGCATTTGTCACTACAGCAGATAGTCAAATAATGGTCATTTTTCCATATCATTTCCATAAAAAAGATAAATCTAAATCTCCCGTATGTATCTGACTTCTGAACATACTGGCTTTCTGCAGAAATATTTCTTTGTATGGTTGTTACAGACAGCTCAATATCATATTTTCTCTCATATTTACTTGTTTCTTGTTGCTGAATGAGATCTTTCATCTTAAATGAACTTCTGTTCCTTTTTTCACTAGGTTTTACATGGCAAGTGCAGTCTAATGAGATCCTAACTTCAACACAACACAGCACAACACAAAGCAATCTGCAACTCTGAGAAGAGGGTGAGCTTGTAATGCAAAGGGGTGATGTTCTCTGTCATAAAGTGCATTTGTGATCTTGATACATTACTTGAGGTTACCAAAAGGGCTCTTACACTGCTCACTATCTAATTCATTTTGTTCTAGACAAGTCATAAGTCTGAATCCACTCAACTAGGTGAGAACAAAGGCCTCCATACATGGGGAAAAGTAGTTACTTCAGAAAAAAACGCAGAATTGTCCAAATACTGGTTAGGGAACTTCTTAAGCCAGTTGAACATCTAGACCTATATTTTTTCTTTATTTGGAGATCCATCGCAGATGTCTTTTATCCCCAGTGACTGAGAAGTTAGTACACTTATGCAGGATGTGGTGTCTCAAGGCAATTTTATCCCTGATTTGACTAGACTCTTTAATCTTCTTTATCAGTGTCCTGACCACTGGTAGAAAGGCTGTAAGAACATGAAATGTTTTCCAGCCATCCTGTTGAAACTGTTCCATCTTGTGGTAAAAACCTGAAGTATCCTTGGGTCTGAAGGAGTGAACAATACCTGCTAAGTGCCTGGATAAGAGAGGGATTGAGCTCTCATCCAGTGACTGTTCTTCTATTTTTTAATTTATATAAACAGGATTCAGGTCAGCAGCCAGAATGCAAATCTCTCAATACTGCTCAGTGACAGACAAGAGACTAAAGCACTGGGAATACTATCATAAACTCAAACACACTCTCCCCATGAAGCACAACAGTTGTACTGGGCATTTACTAGACTGGGGGTTGCCAAAACATTATCATGTTATAAAGAAAAGCTCATCGTATAGCTAGATTGCACCAGGCTGTGAGATGTGACTATAAAAAGGTCATTTAGAGGATAAGGGGTAAAGCTATGAATACATAGCGGGGTGAAGATGATATCAGACTTGTAATTGTAACAGTGGTCAAGAACATATTCTGGTAGCCTATCCAAAAATATTAAAATAGAAGCAGCCTAAAAAATCATAGAAGAACAGAAAGGTCTGGGTTGGAAAGGACTTTAAAAATCATCTAGTTCCTACACTCCTGCATGGGCAGGGACACCTCCCACTAGAAAAGGTTGCTCAGAGCCCCATCTGACTTGGCCTTGAACACTTCCAACAATGGAGTATCCACAACTTCCCTGGGAAACTTGTTCCAATGTCTCACCATCAGTGATAATTTTTTTCCTTGTGTCTAACCTAAATCTCCCATCTTCCAGTATAAAGACATTACCCCTCCTGAGCTTTCCTCACAAGTTGACAGCACTTCTTGCTCTGTGCTTTTGCTGGTACGTTCAGCAAACACTCATGCAAAATTCCTAAAATTGTACCCTATTAGAGAAATCACTCCTGGCAATTTGTGAGGAAGAAAACAAAGCAAGATGCTTTCAGAATGTTTCTTTCTTCCTTCTCATCTGATTGAGGAAAATTTCCCCATAAATATTTCAGTGCACCACATTTAAGAGTAGACTTCTTCTGTCCTGATTAGCAATAATGACATTCTCTTGCATAAGATCTGTTGTGTTATTTAACAGTACATGATTCTTGCAATCAAAGAATGCTGTACAGCAATGCATTAAGTACAAGTGATTGCACTTTTACACTTAGTCTTGTAAAGATTAATAACTACACCAAAGAAAAAGGTATGAGTCTTAATAGCAGAAGATGCTGGTACAGTTTGTTACCATTTGTTTTTTTTTTAACCACTCCAGGAAAGAACTGAAGAACTCAACTTTGGCCTTCAACAACTTTTAAAGTGTTGGTGTTATTTGTATCTTCTCACTGTAATTTTTCATGATGATATATGTTGCCTTTCATTGCCAAATAAACCCTGCTCTGATGTACAAACTTCTTTTGTTCTTCCTTACCGAACTTTTAACTTTCCATCTTTTGGCACACCTGGGAAACTGTCTAGTGAGTGCTGGTTTCTCTGAAGGATGATGATGTGATAAAAAAAAGTCTAAGGCACTTGAATCCATGTTACACAGGTGTTGGGAGAAATTGAGGAGGAAAGGCTTAATACAGTGCAGTTAGCATGCCTGGACTCTGTACTATGGAGAGGCTGGTTTCTAAATAACCTTGTCTGTCCTATTGTCCTTCAGGTGTCTGTTAGCCAATTCTGAGCCTGAATGTGACAGTAAAGCATTTTGTTTCACTTTGCTCCACAGGACACAGCTCTGTTTGGAGCATTTGACCTCCCATTGTGCATAGTGTGATGCTCCCAGGCTCCTTTCCTGGAGCTTAAAGCCCCAAAGGTGCAGTGCTCTGCAGGGAAGGAGCAACACTCCACAGGACCATACTGCAGGCACTGCTCAAGAATGTACAAAGCTGGGCAGCTACCAGACCTCAGCATTTCTAATTTGGGACTAAAGGAGTAGCAAGGTGTTGTCTAAATCAGCAGAGAGTCTGGTTTTCTTTACATAGCTTCCTTTTTTGTTTGGTTTTTTTTTTTTTTTTCTAACTTTGAAGACAGCCAAAGTAGCATTGATTTGCTGTATAAAAAAAAAAAAACAAACCCCAAACAAACTAAAAATAGGCAGTTTACTGAACTGTGCCTCAAATCCATTACTGGCACCCATGCAGGCTGCATTTAATTATGCTTACCTGAATTGTCAAATCAAAGAAGACATGCAGTGTCACAACTAGCAAAAGGCAGGTTCTTACCATCACTGGTTAAGTTTTCAGCATTAGGTTCTTTCTTTTCTTGGTAGAGAGTGCCAAGGTTGGGTTGTTTTTCATTTCTGGTTCTGAAGGGCAGCATAAGCCTTGCTTAATACTTGTCTTTAGTCTTCCATGTACATGGAAAATGTGCAGTATTCCTGCAGAGAACCCATCCAGGTCCTCTACCTGCCCTCACAGTTAAAGTCCTGAAATCCTCCCTGACTGACTTTCTGACTTATTTCCAGAAAAGCAACCATTCTAAGCATGCTCAGCATGCTCAGCTGCCTCAGTCTGAAAGTTAAGAGGTTTTTTATCAGTTTTGCAATGTTAGAAGGGCTATTAGAATGATTGAATTATGTCCTAATAAAACTTATTTTGGTTATTTCCTATTTTTTCATGTGAAGGGTGGAAAAGCAGCCCTATATAACACTGTGATGGTTTTGAAATACATTTTTCTTGAAGAACTGATACCATTAAAAGAACTAATTCTAACATCCTTGTTCTGGATGGATAGTGTCTATTAGGGATGAGGAAAAAATGATAAGGGATATCAGAGTGCAGCATGTACAGGTGAATTTAGTTTGCTAAGAGTTTGCTTTTTTTTTTTTTCTATTTTTAGAACATCAAAGATTTCTCTGAAAGCTTCATCCAGAACTTACTTTTGTTTCCTCAGGCATACAACTCTCTTCTTGACTTCTGAGAATTTTAAGTGCCTCGCAAAAAAACACAAACAACACAACCCAAAAAACAGCTTTCCTCAACTTGTTTAATCTCTAACCTTCACTGAGCTTTTCATCCTTTGCAATTTATTTTTATCTAAACCTTGATCCTACTGCACTATCAACAAAATTGATGCTAAGTACACCTGATCTGTTAGGAAAAAAAACCCAACACCACAGTTCTGCTTTCATTTATGTGCTAATCATACAAAACCATTCACAGCAGAACAGAAGCAGCACATTCATATAAAATAACTGAGAGAAGGAGAAAAGCACCACTGATTGTTTGGTGACTAATAGATGTCAATAGTTCTATTAGCATGAGGTCAATAAAAGCCTTGTGTAGTCCCTTTTCTTCTTTTGAAATGTTTTGTTTAGAGAACAGAAGGACAAACTCTAGCATTCATTAATATGAAAGACTGAGGGAAACAATAAGTTGGCATAAGGTAAGGCAGGAAAACATATCACAACTGCAAAGAAACAATCTTTCTGATCTGAAATTCCTCTGCCATTTCAATTGGTCTACCATAAATGATAAGTATCAAATTACTTAAGAACTGTGGAGTGGGAAGGAGGTTGATGTGAGCAAAAAATTAAGTTTGAGGGTGAAACTACTAGGTTCATTGTATCTTGTCAGTTTTGAACTTCTGAAAGACCGAGAAGTTCATTAGATTTCCACTGTGTATGGAGATTTTTTTTTCCTAGGTAAATTCCAAAGAAACACTGACATTCCTTTCTGATGTTTCTGTCAGTCTTTCTCAGTATATCTCACTGATCACACTTTGGAGAACAAGCTACTTCTGGTATTACTGAGCACACCACAGAGTGCATTGGGTGACCCAGAGGAGCTGTTAAGATCTCAGGGCACTGACCCAATTACTGGAGGTGTTGGTGGTCTCCCTGCACTCACTGCTTATAGGGGGACTGTAGAGCAACCGAGTACTTAATCTGTGCCCCTTGGACAGGCATTTGCAACACAGGAGGGCCAGTCTGGATTTAGGTCTTCTCTGTTTCCCTAAGTTATCAGCTATGCAAAGTTTCATTGTTGTGTAGTTATCTCATTGTCATCAGACCCCTCTTCCTCTTTTTAAATTTTACCCAAGTTAGTTTCAGTGATGCTCTTTTGTACTTTGTTTTCTTCTTGTCATGAGGTGCCTTGATGGAGGAGTGATAGCTCAGCCACAGAGCCAGAAGCTGGAAAGACTAATAACTTTATAATAACAAGAAAGAAAATGTGAGCCTTAACGTAGTGATTCTGGTTTTGCTTGTTATCATGTTTCTGATTACAAGCACACTGAAGCAGATGCCATAAACAGCTTAAGTAAAATATTACCTTATGACTGTATTGTTAAAACACACACTGAAGTTGAAGGATATCCAAGATAAAGGCAGTAATGAAGCATGCAACAAGCATAGTGTACAGAAATGAATACTATCATCCTAGAGGAGGGTTAATTGATTACTTCAAAACAGTCTTTGGGAATTCAACAAGTTTCACAGCTATTTGATTGTATGAGATCTGGACAAAAATCGTAATTTAATAATCAGTACAGCGATTTATATTGCCCAGGGATAGCTCTTCATTCACTGGACTGAAATACCTATGCCATTTTAAAGACAGCAGAATAAAGACTTAAACTGTAAAGTTTAAGACAAGCTAGGGGGTACAGTGTTCCTGAAAAATCATAATTATTTTCTCTAAAATATATTCATTCTTAAATGAATCTCAACTGCAAACTGCAAATTATTTTCTACACTAACCTGTTGCCAAATCCCAAGTGCAGAATGTATCCCTAATTTCATTTTCCACTTCATGGTTTTATTTGAATGTAGTGACTAATACATGTTGATAGAAAGATGAAAAAGATGAAATGCAGGTTTTCACTTCATAAATGTAGATGCTTTTACCTGTCTTCCTTCTCTCCCTGTAGTGCTACAGCACCTACAGGTTCTGAGCCAGCTTCAATATGCCCTTGCTGTTAGATGGCTAAAGCTGTATTCTGACAAAAGAGATACACCAAATGGGAAGAAGAAAGAAGGTTTCCATGGTTAACACTAAGAGCAGTCTGGATTACAACACAGTTCTAAGTCTCACCCAGCCCACGAGCTTTATAAGTTTGTATATAGACACGGAAATTTTTAATGCATTGACTAAGGGTAACAAATTATTTCAAGCTTCTGTTTGTTTCTGCCACAATACCAATTTTAAGTTTTCCATCTGCTGGCAGCACAGGAGAGAATGTGCACTCCTTCCCATAATTTCTGAAATACATTAAATGATAAAGTAGCTAGTTTAATAATGTTGGCCTAAAAAATTCCCTTCATTTCAAATTAGGACACTTAAGGGACACTTAAGTGGCCCTGCACATATGCAAATTATCTATGCTACTTGGGAAATAGGTAGTATGTTAATTTCACAAAAGTTTGTCTATTCATTGTGCATGAAATGAAATGAGAACTAAAAAGTGTGTTTTGCCAGTGAGGGAAGAAATGCCATCTCAAGAACTCCCAAGTACAAAAGTGACAGAAGGGAAGTCAGAGAAGAAATAAGCAGCACTTCACGCACTTTGTAAAGAAGCCCGGATTTTCTCATGACATAGTCTAAAAAGGTATGGAAGTGTCTTATAGCTCTCCCAGGGAAACTCCTTTAGCTAAGAAGCTGCAAGAAGCAGTGGGAACTGATTCTTCTCCTATGACTGTGACCTTCCTTGGAACCGGAGTATCGCAACCTGATTCGAAGAGCTTATGTCTACTAACATCAGAGTGAGAGAGGGTATTTGCAAATGAACTTTCAACATTTGAGCAAGTGCTGAGAGTACTGAAAAGTTCTCTGCCTAGCACGAGGCCAGCAAGAACAGCATGAGCTGCAGATCAATTCAGGGCTGATCAAAAGTTAAAGCCTTGTCCAAATGCTTCAAACACTGGCAGGCTTGGGGCACTGACCACTTCTGTAGGGAGCCTGTTCCAGTGTTTGACCATTCTCTTAGGAAAGAAACACTTCCTAATGTGTGGTCTAAACCCTTCCTGGTGCAGCTTTGAACCATTCCTACTTATCATTGGATATCAGGGAGACAAGATCAGCACCTCCCTCTCCACTTCGCTCCTGAAGAATCTGTAAAGAGCAATGAAGTTGCCCCTAGGCCTCCTTTTATCCAAAATAGACAAGCCCAAAGTCCTCAGCCTCTTCTCATAGGGCAAATCAGGTCAGTACAGATCAGGTTGCTCAGAGTCCTGTCCAGTCTGACATTGAATAAGTCATGTCTGGCTGCCTTTAAACAGCCATTTTCTCACAGCTGCAATGATGGCAGATACCTTTGGATCACCATGTATCTCTCTGGTTTGAGTGCATCATCCTCCCAGGCATGGGCATGTGTTCAAGAATGCACACATGGACAAGACACCAACTCTTGGTTTATGTAGAGGGGGAGTTCTAAAAATACACTTTTGAGAATGATTAAAAACTATTCTGTTATGTCCTAATGAGAGGACAGCAACCTTTGCAAAACTCTGCAGGTGCACAATTTAAAGTTATTCTGTCTGGTGCAGCCTTGCTCAGGACAAGGTTCATTCTGAGGAGGCTGGCTCTGGTAGGAAGAGCTGTCTGGCTGTGTTATCATGCAGCTGTGCTGAGGCTGACATAGCCCTTTCTCAGTGCATTTCTGTGCACAGACAGATTCTACATGCTCTCTATTCTGTAACGAGTCACAGGGTGCTGACCTGAGAGAGCATTCAAAGGAGCTTGTGCTGAAAACTGACAGAGTTGGCTCCTGAGAAGGAACAAAAGACAAATGCAGGATGAGATATAATTTGGCAACAAGGTATTGTTCCTCGGGGTTTAATGCCCTCACATCTGTGTCATTTTCTTTTTCTAAAACTCAGAAATAGATACCTTAAAAATATTTGCAAAAATGGTAGAGAATGAAAATTTTGGCTGACATTCAAAAGCAGAAAATGAAAAGGTTTTAGCATTTTAATGAGGATCCTTAGAGGAGGACTCAGGCAGATAACCACTGTAGTCAGTTAGACTGTATGCACTGTTATTCGATGAGGTTTTCGTATAAGTGTCTCTGTCTAGCAGGTTTTAGTTTCTTGGAGGTTAATCACAACTGCACTGTGGGGAACAAAACGAGTCCATTGCAGGGAAGGATTGACTGAAATGATTAAAAAGTACTCAGTGTCATTTGTCCTTTATATGTAACTGATGAGGTTTTGTTGAGGTATCTGTTTCACATCTATGAAAGTATGAGGGAATGAGGCAAAAACTAGATTTCAAAGTAGTGTTCTTTCCTCATTTGTCATATTTTATTTCCCTTTTTTTATTTTATTTTCACTAACACTTTACAATGTTGCTTCTGTTAGGTAGCCAGAATGACTGGTCATTCACATTGCTGCGTTCCTTTAATTTGCTGTTGAGAAGGATGCTTTTAGTGAAGCTTTTATTTCTGACTCAGACCTCATTTCTTAGGAATGGCTGATGTGAACCATAGTATGTAGCAATCTAATTTTGATTTGCAAGCTTGTCATTCTTTTTGTTTCATATTTATTTCTGCTTCACAAACTTATAAAATCACAACTATCACTGACTTTGCACTGATTTCAGGAGCACAACCCTCTAGGGCAGATCCAGCTTCCTTGCAGCTCTGTAGGCAGATGTTCCAAACACAAATGCTCTACATTACAAAAACACTGCAGCATCTTTGTTCAGTGTACTGGGAAGAATTTTTTCATTCCAGTTACTCCAGTTACTACTGGAGCACAGCCAGAGCCATTGCTGGTGACATAATCACACATGAATTAGCAATCCTCCATCACACTTCACAGCTGTAAGAATAAGCTAATTCAGTAACTCCAGGTCCATTTACATTTTCAAATGCTGAGTGATCACTTTGATTTTTCTTTCTGTGTCTGTAAAAGACATGACTGACTGAAGTGACTAATGCATGTATAATCTGCAGGGTGGTTTTGTAATCTATCACTATGAGAGCTGCTAAAATCTGTGACATAGTACAACTCATTTCAAGGTCAGTCTAGTTTTGACTTATGCATAAACATGCCAAACGAATAAGGCAATTGAGGTATAAATCACTCAGTGATCTCTGAAGTAAGGCAGAGTAGGGTGAGATTTTTCCCTACCTCCTCTGCCAATACCAACATAGCATCTGCAGAGGTCTGGTAATAATTTCTGCCCTCTACTTGTGAGACATCTGCTTCCTGGTGGTTTCTTTCTCTCTGATGTTTAATGATGAGTATACTATTTTTTTATGTCTTCTATGCAGACATCATAAGTTCTACAATAATTAATATTAGGCTTTTGTATTTTGTTTTTTTAATCAGTTTGACTACAACTCAAATATTTAATTTAATTTATGCTGTTGTGTTATTGTCATACACATTTATCTGATGTTACATCTAGACAGCATTATGCAGGGTCTGACAGGAGGTGTGATTTTTAAAGAACCAAAGCTTTGATCAGATGCTATTGATTTAACCATGGCTCATGATTCTGGATACCTAAATTTTAGGGTATATCTTATGGAATGCCTTAGAGATGTTGATTTTCAAAATGTGGACATTTTGTCCCTTCTAAAAATACTGTTCTTTTCTCTTAGGAACATGTTTTCATTTAAAAATGTAAATTTTGCAGTCCTCTGGATTTGCTAGTGATTTATGAAAGGACAGTATCTTGTACACAGACAACGCGGAATGTCTGCTTTTACTTCTTAGTTCCTCCTTTAATATGGAGCCAATACATTTAATATGAAAAATATTGAACTGCAACTGTGGATTGGGAAGATTCAGGTGAGAACTTTTGGTAGGAAAAGAGTGTGCCACAAACAGGCTCAGTTCTCATTGGCATTGCCATGAGTTGAGTGCCAATGACCAGTCATTCTTTTGGTGCAGGTGATGGGAGATCTCTAGAACTAGCTTTTTCAGAGCACTTAAAAGACTTAATCATGCAAACTACTCATTTGACATCTGACTGGAGAGCTACAAAAGTTTCAGATATGGAGGGAATAAACCCATCACGGGAAACTCTGAAGTCATTAAAAATAGCAGCAAAAGGACTTACAAATGCAGTAAATCTGGTGGTAGGGAGAACAGGAAGAATTACTTTAATGCTTAGAGTGTTGGGGTTTTTCATTTTGTTTTTTCCTTTTGCTCCTCTCTGGGGAAGAGTTCCACTTTCTCAGTAGCTGTTCAAGACCACTCAACATTATGTTCTTGCACTGAAAGCTTCTGACAAAATTGGCTGTTCTGTGCTCAGAACTAGACAGTACCAGAAAACAAGACCTGTAATGAAAAAAGTGAAGGATTTCAATATTGTACTGGCTTCCCACCAGAATGAATTTTCATATTGGAAAGATACTTTTTGATAACCCTATAGAAGTGTTAATAACCTTATTATTAGATGCTTTATCTTGCCTATAGACAAGCACAGGTCAAAATACCTGCTCTACTGGTTTGGATCTCTGCTAAATACTGAGGATTTTTCATAAAGCAGAATTAATTATATATCTCACCAGAAAGTATATTTTACCTCCTGGAGTAGAAATTCCACCCTGGATCTGAAGGAATTCTTGTCAAAACCAAGCTTTTCCCATAAAATGTCTTTTTTTCCCCCTAATATATCAGCAGTCCCCAAAAAACTAACTTCCTCAAAAATATCTTAACTAGTTATGCAAACCTACTTTTTTATTTTAAAACCAGCCAGGTACTGTATGCCTTCCAGAGTCAGACAATACGCTATAGTCCCAGAGATTTTCATGTCATATTTGCCTTGAGAATATGAACTGACACCTGGACAATAGACATCTTACACTGGGGAAATAATTACGAAGTGGTTTAGGAGACCATTAATAAAAGGAAAAAAATCTGGGTTTTTTTTCTGATATTTTATAAGAAAAACATACTTCAACAAAATAAAAACAAATGCATCAATATTGACAGTGTTAAATATGCATTCTCTAACCTTTCATAATTTTCAGGCAGGTTAAATTTTAGTCCTCAGCTACTTAAGGGTGTTAATTCCATTCTGTAATTACTAATTTAAGGAAAAGCAGGTAGGTCATGTTTGACTGGATATATCAAATTCATTCTAGCATCCAGGTTTGTCTCCTTTGTGTTTAATGTCCCTACATTAGTAATGATTAGTCTTGCCAGCACTCTAAATGCATCATACACACTAGGGAGAACAATTCCAATGATTAGGAAAACTGAAGCGTCAAAAAAAAGATTCATGCGGTGCAGCTGCAGAGACAAGGTCATGGAGACAGAGTGATGCTCTCCTCTCATAGAAGGGGCCTGATGGTGAAACTGTTGCAACTGTTCTGCCTCTTTTCTATGTGCTTTGCATTTGCAGTTCTTGTAAGTTTTCCAATAGGAGTGCCTGCTACATCCCAAACATCAAGTGGGACGTATTTGATTTTATTTAAATGCTTTTGAACTATTAGTATGTGACATCTATAATAAACATCTTCAACAATTTGCAAGGCTGTAATTAACAAAAAAACCCTAACACTATGGCTTCAGAATTCATTATTGTTCACTCTTCAGCATAACAACTTCAATAAGACTGTACCTTAAAATGCTGCATGAGTATATGTAGCACTGAAGGAATTAAAAACAGATATTAATGGAAAGAAAGAGCAATACAAATTATATTAAGGCGCTGTATAAAGTACTTGAGAAAGAAACTAAAAAAATAGGAAGCAGATATGAGTACCTGAACAATAGGCATTCCCAATATATGAAACCACTCCAATTCAGAAGGTGAAAATATGTGATGGAGGGGAAAAAATGTGTGGGAGGAAGTAGACAAGGATAAATGAAGCAATAAGGTAAAGTTCAGGATCACAGCTGAAATGAAGGCACTTTAAAAAAGTATTTCAGTTTTTTTTTCAGTGTTCACTGATTATATTTTATATCTATGGATTGTCTTTTGCAGAGAAGCTGCTTCTCCAAGAAGCTTCTGCTCCAAACGGCTGAACACCAGCCAGCTCTGCTCTTCTGGAGCTGTGCTCTTTCTCTCTAGGATTTACAAGATCAGCTTCCAAGGCAACAGCTACACATCATTGTGTACAATTGTGAACAACAATTGTGTACATTGTGAACAATATCTGAAAGCAGAGGTCCAACAACCAAAGGACAGGGCAAAAATCTTCCATACTTTGTAACACTCTAGTTGGAGGAACCATCAGAATTGCTGCACATCCACAATTTTTACAAATATTCTTAACAACTGATTAATAATAAATTCACAACTGTGTTTAGAGCACAGCAGACAGAAAGACTACACCACGGCTGATGTATAAACATATATCCTATGTATAGGTGGAGTGGAGGGTGTGCAAATACATATACATACACATTATATATACATACATACTTGTTTCTATGGACAGCTGAGAAGTAGTTTCCCCTTTCAAAGGAATGTTTTGAAGCACAGTATTTGTCTGTGAATGCCAGTAAGCATGGCTGGTCCAGAAGACACATTGACATAGGACTTAATTTGAAAGAGTGAGAATCACTAGTTCAGCTTCCATATAAAAGGAACAGAGCAGAGATTCAGTGAGCAGTGTAATCATGAGGGTTATCTTCTGTCCAATATTCCTCATCAACAGACAAGTAAAAATACTATAGTACAAATACAACTGCCGAATTTTTAAATTCCTGCCCCCCACAGATTGCAAATCCATATGCTTCTTGGTATATCACTACCACTTTTTTAATTTTTTTTAATTTTTAGGTTGGTTAATGAAGAAGGCTTACTTATCGAGCTGAATCTATAAAGAGATTAAGCTTTAAAAGGTGAAGTATTCCATTTACAATAGATATAGTTATTTACAATAGATAACAGGACCATTTTTTACAGATCTACAAACAAAATCTCAGTCTTAGTTTTATGGTACTGATATCTGCTAATGACTTAGAAAAGACTGCAGAGTTTCATATTAAAATACTTTTAATTAAGAAGAGGGATCTAGTTCCGTATTTCTTGCATCACAGGATGGATCTAACTCATTTTAAACCTGAATTAATGACAATTAACATTCTTGTACCTTCTTTTAAATTCATAACTGAATTTAGGTGAGGATATGGAAATTGCTTTTGGAGAAACATTGTACGGTGCCAGAATATTGCTGTAGTCAGGAGATAAGAGACAAGATTCTCATGTTTTGTTGCCTCTCTAGGCCTTTGTATGTTTCTTTCAAAGCAAATCAAGTGAGTCACTGACTGATATCAACAGGTTTGGCTCAAACCCCCTACAAAGGAACTGTGGAAATCAGCATAGGACAGCAAATATGTCCCAGGAAAGGGCTTGGCCATTAATAATGTGGTGTTTTTCATGCAAATGGAAGTCTTTTGGATTCTGCAACAGACAGCTAAAACAGCCATCATCTGCAGAATAATGATCAAAAACCAACCATAAAAAGAGAGAGGACTTTTTTTTCTTCTTTAAATAGTTGCCTTTCATAGTTGCCCATATCTGAATTTGGAGCACTCAGAAAGAAGCTACAATGCCTGCCAGGCAGAACACTATTGCTGTAGTCACCCATTCTTCTCAGCACTCACTGTGACATTCAAGGTGTCACCTACAGTTGATTCAGTCTTGCCTGACACTGCCTTGACTTGACACAGAGGGTGTAGACATACCTGTTACATATGAAAAAAAAACAACTCACAAAAAAACCCAACCCAATTAAATAATAAGATAAAATAAAATAACTCTACACATTAGTAAAAAAAACATTAAACCAAATGAGAGTGAAATAGAAACATACTTTACAAAAAATCTTTATAGGAACCATGCTTTGAATTAATTATCTGGTTGCTTATTTCTATCCTCTTCCACTGAAATGAGAATAATACCTTTGACACTTGAAAAAAAAACCATTGAGAGCTGGAGTTCTATTCAGCAAACAGAAAATAAAATAAAACTAGCAATTTTTTTACGTTATGTGGCATATGATGAAAAGTTGTTCAGTCCAAATAAAATGCACTTTAGTACCCATATATACTTGTATTCCAGCTCTTTTTATCACTATCATATTTTAGAAGCCACAGCGACACCCCCCAGGGCTACCTAGAACTTCGAAATTAGAGGTTGGGTTTTTTTTGTTCTTTTCTGCTCTTTGACTTCCTGTCCATAGCTCAGGATTTCCTTTCAGCATATAAAAAAAATGTACGGATGGTATAATGCTTGCACTAGGTAAACCCAGATAGTATGAAGAATCAGGTAACGTCTTTGCACTCTGCTTGGCTTATCTCATTTTTCTGGTTGCAGCATCAGAGCTATGACATTTACCAGCAACTGACAGCATGAGAAATGTCCTCAGTGTTTGACCAAAAGCCTAGGGCAAAGATCTTCACCTCACACCCTGAGAGGGATAAATAGTCCATCTGCACACAGGCTCATGGACACCTAAAGGCATATTTATGGAGGTAAGTAAATAATCGTTAATGTAAGACTGACTGCTGGCTACTTTCCACCCTCTGAGCAACAGGGTCAGTGTCAGATGTCCCAGACTTGTTAACTCTCATGCGCATGTGCTGTTGCAGAGCCCTCCCTCTTTTTATTAAATGCAAAGAGTAAAGTCTCCAAATTGAGACTGTCCAGACAGAGAAGTATAAAACTTTAAAGGCTTTACAATCAGGAGAAGATATGGCTGTCCTCCCCTCAAAACATTTGGCTGTCATACTTTTTCAGTTATTCTCATACATCTTGTGTGTTTAAAAATTTTTCTATGTGAAAAGATGTGTGGATAGCAGGGCAGATGCCTACCCCATCCATATACATCGACCACATACAAGTGGCTGTGTTGGATGTTACTGATCCCTGCAGAAACCAGAGTGCGTAGAGACCAGCAGGAGCCATAAGGCTCACAGTGAGATGGTTAGAAGGATGCCTGACAAGCAAGGGAAGGACAGGAATTTCAGAAATTGATTTAAGCACTCAGAAGTTCACTGTACACCCAAAGTAATTAGACTGATTGGGTAAGTCCAGATTTCAGTATGCATTGGTTGTGGCTGGGAGTTGAGCATGGATGGAGAGGCTGCAGGAGAAGCAAATGGCATGAAGTAGACAAGAACAACAAGAGCAGTTTAACAATTGCCCTTCCCTAGAAATCAAATGGATGAGGCAACCAAATACAGCACTGCAAGTTTTTGGCACAGCTCTCATCTGTTGCAAGCCTCCTCTAAGGTGTGGGGGAAAGGAGAGGAGGTGTGGGCAGCTGATATTTATCCTTCTTAGGAGCAAAGAAGAACAAAGTTACTGAAGATTCAGTGCAGCTTTCCTCTCTCCCTCTGCGTCCCTCTCTCTAGTGAAAATGACCCTTCTCTTTTCTTCTCCCTGCTGTGCTCTCCACTCTTGCAAACCCACTGGCAAAAGTGGTGGAGATGGCTAAAGACTGGAGATGCCAAATAAGCCCAGTTGGTCCCAGTTGTGACCAACAGCCTGGCACGCTAAGCCACAAAACCCAGACTGTTCAGTTCCCCTTGCTATCTGAATTGCTCTTAGGCACACACTTGTGCACTTATTCACACACAACTGTATTCTCAATATCTAAAGAAGATCATCAGGACTGAACACTAGCATTCCAATCTCCTCGTATCCTAGCAAAATCAGCTTTGCAAATGAGAAAAATAAGTAACATAGTCATTCCACCTAATGTTAGCAAAATTGTCTGGAAGTAACTTGTGTTTCAGTTGATTAGCACTATATGAAGCAGGGAAAGGAATATTAATGTCAGCTGCTGACCTTTACTCAATGTAGGAGATAACTCTGTGCTTGCCTATTTCTGTGTGCGTGCTTTGCTTAGTTAACTAGACTTCCATTTAACCAAAAATAAGGAACAAATATGGCCTTATGGATGATTCTCACAAGTATTTTGCGCAAGGCGTTACTATGTTTCACCAGGATAAACTGTGCAATATCTGTTTTGATTTCCTTAGAAGCCTCCCTAGAGCTCAACTTGGAAATACTCAGCTCTTGCAGTTTCCAGAAGTTTCATGGGAGGTGCTCAGCACCTCTACAGCTTAGTCCTCCTGTTATTCAGACACGGAGAAAAGTCCATGAGACACATGCAGTCTCTCAATCAACTTTGAGTTTTGACATCCAAAACAACATCAGTGCCAAGAGGAAACAGCCAGAGCAGAGATTGTAATAATTTATATATTTTTGCCTGCAACCTAAATCTTATAAACCAGTAGACCATAACAGCACCCTGATGATCTTGGATCAAATGAAATAAGGTCTGTAACTTTTAAACTAACAGTGTGATGAAATAATGTTTAGTTCATAGTAGCATAGCACTCCACATTTCACATTCATAGCTTTCAAAGGCTAATTCAGGCCTGATCTCCTGACTAGGTACTAGGAAATCTCTCTAGGTTATTCTGAACTATTTTCACCTTAAATAAGGAAAGCTTCAAAGTGAGACATTACACAGGGGACAAACTTAGCAGCTGATACTGCTTAACCATTAATCATTAGAGACGATGCTGGGGCAGATTGGCTTATGGGCTCTATATGAATTAAATGCAGCTCATAACAGGCTGAAGTGTGGTTTAGAGAAGGTGTTATAAGCATGTTTTGCAACAAACAAGGCTTTGAAGTTAAATGGGATAAGGAAGGACAAGGTGTTAGTGAAGGCTGCTAATTCTAAAGACTAAGAAAAGGTAAATCACCTTTTTTCTATGAAGCTTTGGTTCACCTCTTGGAACTTGGGCAAGTCCTTAGGCATTACTTTTTGCCCTGCTTAAAGAGACACAGGCAGTGAGTTAGGCTAAATGTGTGAGCTATTCTGCATCTTGGAGAGTTTTTGCCAGTATGAAGAGAGCAGGTTTGTCCAGTATTTGCAATACGAATATCATAAAAGGCGGAGTTACAAGAATGAGTTGTGTCTCAATTCGTTAGAAGTCTTCTGGTTCATACGAGGGTTTCATCCTTTCCAGGTGCCTCTGACACCAGATTGGGAGCTGGCGCTGAGGGAGGTTTCTCTCTCCCTCTTGTTTTCTTAGCCAGGAAAGCTGGAGATGGACGCTGAGGGGCAGGCTGGGCGCAGGTGTCCCGGGGCTGCAGGGGCAGCTCTCCGGCCCTGCTTCCACGTAGACCCGTGTTGGAGCCATCACCGCACCCCAGGGCAGAATCCAGAGGAGCGTCAGCCGAGGTTTGCCAGCAAATCAGCACCAGGTGGCAGCATCTTAGCACGGTTCTGAGCCGGGGCAGGCGGGGGCTTAGTAGCTCCCAACTCCGCTGAGGACTTTGGATGAAGGGGGTCTAGGGGAGATACGACCCTGGAGGAACACTAAGGAGCTATAAAAACACTGCTTCTAGCCTAATAGACCTTGTACACTGTGGGGAGCATGTGGAGAGCTCACTACAAAGTGTACCGAGCCACTACACAAAAAGGGACTGATAAAAATCCTTATTTCTCTCAAAATGCCAGTATTGTGGACTCCGAGGAGAAAGTTGGTCCTTTTCAACACACAGTTACAACATGTGATGCCCGGTTTTCAAAGTGCTGCTTCCTTGTGAAAAGTGTGCTCACACTGCCCTGGGATGTTGTGTCCCAGTGTGGCATGGAGGGCCAAGAAACACCCAAAATGCCCTGGTTATCCCTCTCCTTTGGACAAGGTGGTGCAGAGTGGGGACCATCTAGAGGTTCCCTGTTGTGCAGGGCAAGTGCTTGGTGTCTGAGCTAACCCTAGGAAAGGGGCTGGTGGTGAATAACCTAAGCTACTTCTGAGTTGAGTCTACTGTCATACTTATTAGGAAACATCCTGTATTGGTGGGAAAACACTACAAAATGGTAAATCCAGCATCTTGCCTGATAGTGTTTGTCAGTAGATGAAGACTCGTCATTATTAAAAATCATGCATGAGCTCTTCTAATTGCAAACAGTTCCAGCCACTGAGTCTTACTGTATATTTCACTACTGGATTGAAAAGCTCTTTATGATGCAGTGTAAGTATTTTCACTAGAGTGAAGTTATTAATTCTTTTTTTGTGTGTGTGTGAAATGAAGCAGGCTAAACACTTGAAATCTGTCAAGGAGGGGGAGGGGGGAGAAAGGACTCTTTTTCTTTTTCTTTTTTTTTTCTGTGCTTTTAGTTATTTTGCAGGTATTTTCTATGTGCTTTCCAGTTTCTCAATATGTTGTTAGATCAGTGGCTACCCAGAGTGAATATGTTGTTCTGCTATTGATCTCAGCAGCATCACATAGAGGTAAAATGGCACCTCCCTGCTGCTCCTTATTAATCCCAGCTTTGTAGAGTCAAAGAACTCTGCCCCAATAGCCCCTGACACAGACATCTCACATGTCAGCACAACTTAACAGCACTAAATTGAGTGTTTGTGCTATGTTCCTTCATGAAAGAAAAAAAAAAAAAAAAAAAAAGTAGAATTGCTCTTTTTAGGTTCCCTTTTTTTGTTCATTATTCTGGTAGCATAGAAAATCTGTGCTGAGGGGAGTTCTTCACAGGAAGACTTTCATAATCCTGCAGGATTTGAAAGGAAAACGGTGTGATAAAAGAAAACTATCCGGTTTTGGTGTTAAGATAGGTTTCCACAGTAACAGTTGTCTTTGCTTTTCTTTAGCAATAGAGCTTTTAGGAACAAATCCACTACTTTTGAGTCTCTTACTTATATTAGAAATAACAATAACTTTTTAATTTATACAGAATTCATGGTAGTCCGTGTACTTCTATCAATTCCACTTATTTTTCCCTTGGGTACAACCAACAAACAGAAGGAATGAGACAGAGCTGCAAACAGAATAAGAAAAGTGTCAGCTCTACTCCTGACTGGTTTGCAGTTTCTCTACTGGACGAGCACTCAACCACTTGCTCTATCATCTACTCTGATACCTGGCAAAAAATGTGTAAGCCTCAGGATAAGCAGGGCACTTCTCATCTACCTCACGAGCTCAGAGAGGTGGTATAGAGGGGACAGATGTGTTGAGTAGCCTTTCTAACCCTGAGTCTTGATATAAGCAGAAAGCAAAAAGAAAAATCAGAGATGAATGAGTTACAAGGAGGAAGGGCAGAGTGATCAAAAACTTCCTATCCCTAATGTTCAGGACTTAGCTAGAAAGAAGTGGATGTAAGAGTGACCTAACGTTTCCCTGGGCTGGCCTACTTTGCACAGTTTGGATCTGGTGGTGACAGCAAGAGTGACCTGGTGGATTTAGGATTCAAGCAGATAGTGAAGTCACTATCTATTATTATAATCTCGCATCAGTCATCATGCATGACTTTTGGGGACTGAGTGTCCCAATAGAAGTTGTAACTTGTTTCTTGAGTGCTAAACAGCCAAAAAACAATAGTAAAGATAAATGACAGTTTCTTCTGATTCTTAGTTCATTGCACTTGATCTGAACCATGATTGGCATCACATTGTTGTTAAACACCCCATTTAGAGTAATATACCATCTTCAGTTTCATGAGGCTTTGCATCTCATAGAAAGGCCTTAATTGACCTTTCTTTATTCTTGAGATCTCTCTGTACGTGTTTATGGAAACTGGAAAGGCCAGATTTCTCAAGATCAGACTGGAAGTTTCCAGGGAAAGTAAAGAATCACTTTGTAAGGTATTCCTGGGCTAGTATCCCATTGGTGATATTTTCTGTCATTCCCAGCTAGTCAACGGAAAGACTGGGACATTTCTAGACGTATTTTCCCCCTGAGGAAGGCATCTGTAATTTAAATTTGTATTACAGTTGATTAGATGCCTCAGCTAATACTAGACTCCCATATGGTGTTCAGCAAGAAATTACCTGTTTTAAAGGCTTTATATTTAAAAGAGGAAGATACCTGGAAAAAGAAAGTGAAGTGACTTGTCAAAGATCATACAGGAAACCCATGGCAGAGATAGGACTATGCTACACATCTCAGGTGCTCTACCATTTTGCCACACTACGTTGTCCTTGCAACGTTCAGACTTGAGAAACTCCTTGTCCTGCTGTGTTTTATTCTCCCAGCTCAGTAGCAGTGGTAGACCTAGAAGCTCTGTGATCATGGCAGCAGGAAAACAACGACCAGAAGAAAAAGAAGCAACAGCTGCTATATCCATGCTTTTGCTTCGTATCAGTTCCAGAATTTTCTCTTCTTTCACTCAAAGATCTTTCTATCTGTAAGAAAAAAGGATCTTGATTTTCTGACATAATCAGATAATATTGCAATTTATACTACTGTTTAATTGCACCCTTCTCTGTATCCAATTGTCTTGTGGATCTGATTATGAGAGGTGTATATCTGGGACTGTCTCATTCCATGCATGTACAGCACATTACACAGCTAAGTCATAGGCTGTAATACAGTTTTAGCAATATAATGGCATGCCAGAATACAAATAAATAAATAAATAAGTGCTCCTCCAGAAATTCCTTGTTCTATTTTCCTATTCAGCATTAGGCATTCACACAACATTACTTTAGTGCCTGTGTCTTGAAAAGATCAAATGCCATAACCCCAAAATATCAATCTTTACACAGAACAGCTAAAAACACCGTCCCATGTGACCTGGATTTCATGGTAAGAGCCTTTATAAGTAGGTGTTTTTATAAGTAGTCTCCAACGTGCTAGATAAAAAATCTGAATTTCTCCATCCAATCTAATTATTGAGAGTGGATGAAAATGCCCCAGCATTGGTACCGTCTTACATTAGCATGTGAGTCAAGTGATCAGTTCCTGAATATAGTTGATGGCTATGATGAATTCTAGCTGGAAGGAGTTATTCCTTCTGCAGTCATAGTGATTGCCTGTGTCTCTGAGAAGGTGGGTTAGGGTACAAACTTTTTCTTGAAATAGCTTGTAGTGTGATACTCCTGAACAAAAGTGTTAATAATCCCAAGTTGTCTTGTCAAATACCCTGAAGCTCAACTTGTTTTTTTAAAACTTGCCTGTGTAAACATTTGGGCATTTTGCAATGCAGCTCTTGCAATAAGACCCTGCACACCTAGCCTAAGGTTATGAATGAAGGTGACACATCGCTTAACAGTTGAGTTGGAGCAAAGTATTTTTGAGGATATTACCCATAAGGTACATAACTGGTCAAAGCAGAACAGCAGTATCGACCCAGGCAAAACACTAGAACCTTTCAGCTTTTTAGCTGGGCTACCTTAGCAGTGCATTTTTGCAGTTCTGCTTGTTCCTGTACACTGTTTAGCTCATTCTGAGCTAGCTGTGCATGACATGGCATCACCGGAATAGCCTTAATATATGTTTATCTCCATTGTACATCTGTAAAATGGGTTACCTGGAATTTCTAGCCTTAAACAGATAACAGCCTGACAGTCGTGGAAGACAGGTTTTGAAGAGAGAATACTGTCTGACCTGATAACAATGGAAGCCCTACATACACCCTGACAGGAAATTAAATTGGTGCACAGTAAAATTCAGCCTCCCTCTGGAGAGGTAACATGCTTAGAAATGGTATTTGTGCTCACTGCTCTCCTTAAAAGAACTTGGAAACCTCATGTGATGGAGAAGCTGACTCCCTTCCAGGTTCTGGAAATTAGTTGCAGCCATTAATTCTTTACATGCTGCATAATTTATACTCAATTAAATCAGCCTGGGAGTTTATTCAAACCTGGTGAATTGTATTCTTATAGTGTTACAGTCAGAAAAATGGGTCTGCAAGGGGTGACAAAGTCCTCTATGAAGACCTCTCCCTTAGTCACAAGAGTGCAGATAGGGGAGATATGAGGCCCAGAAGACAAGTATAACTGAAAGCAAGTTTAATTGGCAATGGCGTATGCTTTTGTCTGTCAAGGTGGTAGTGAACACCTTCATTTCAACACAATTTTGGCCTTCTCCCACTCTGCAAATGAAAATATAAAGCAGAAGAAGAAAGTGGAAAAAAACCCCAAAGCCATCCACAGCATTCCCAGAATTGCTTTCCAGGACAAATGCCCTAAGATATATTTTTTTAAAATTAGTTTTGTGAGTATCAAGGAGTTTTGCCCTTTTTAGAAAAGATTTCCTGTTTCATCCAAGGACTGGATGATATTATATGCTGAGCTTTCCTAGTACCTGATAATCTCCTGATTCTCTACCAATACTGTGTCCATTTGTCCGGCTCTGAACAGGGTGGTGGGATTTGTCCTGGTTGTGAAATTATCCATAGTCATCCATGTTAATCTAAAATGGATAGTGAACTTTTTTGCCTCACTAAATGTACAAACTAGTCGACATCCAAAGAAAAAACTGGGCACTTTTGCTTCCAGTGGATGTTCAGATAAAGGAAATCAGACTCTAGTGATGGGCAGAGACATGTTTTGTTAGGAGGTCTCTTTTACCTCCCCAGGTAAACCAACCTTTCTACCATACAGTTTTTCTTTCTTTGTAATTCACCAGCTCATACAAATGGACATGCCAGTCCTGTTTTGTGACAGCAAATATGGCCTTAATGGGGCATCAGGAGAAAGCCCACACCAAGGAGGTATTCTGAGTAACTTCAGTGCCTGAAGCTAATACATATGCCCCAGGAGAAAAATGGACAGTAGATAAGCACTTGTCAGTTGAAGTGGTGTCACGTCACACTGAAAATCACCAGCTATACCACACCAGCTTCTTCCACACAAGGAGGGATCACACATGTAAGATAAAACAAAACAGATAGAACATCTCGCTGTCTCATCATAGTTTTTTAATGCTTTCTGTTTTGATTACAAGAGTGGTGGCACAAAAATGGCAGTTCCTGCTATTTGGCTGTGCTAAAGACAAACTAACCCACCCAGTTTGTTTATGTTAGTTCACTAGCACTCCTGTGAGCAATAGCTTTGCTTTCTCAAAGATCAGCTATGATAATTGAAAAGCAATAACTTTTTATGGATCCTTGCCACAAGGAAATTGTACACTAATAATGCAGGCTGTTGGGTTTTTTTCTTAGGTTGCTGCTCCTTCACACAACAATTTCTCTAATCAAAGCTTAGTGTACATTAAACACTGCAGAATTCACTTAGTGAAAATGAGACAGCATTTTTAAGAGCTCCCTCACGAAAACATTTTACATCTTCCTTTTCATCATAAACAGCCTGAATGCAGCAGGAAACTTGCAGCACTCTGTTTCTTGTTTAAAAATGTACAAGTTGTTTGATTCATGGTTTCATCTACCAGATCAATTGAAAACAGGATTTTTCTGGGATTGTACCAAGTGCAGAAGACCACTGAAAAGTATCAAGAGAGAACTATGTTTCTCCACATATATTTTCTTAATTAAAAGATCACTGCAATCACTGACATTAAAGCAAATTGTGTTGAACTGTTTTGTTCCAGGGGATGGATAGATGGGTTTTACTTCTGCTGTCTCACCATCTCAGATTCTCCCAGAGACTTCTAATGACTCCAGTGGGCATTCCTAAATTGTCCCTTTGAGGCAAATCTCAAGATCAGATTTTTTTATTTTTGTTGTTGTTATTGCTGTTGTTGTTTGTTGTTTTTTTTTATCAGACAGCAAAACTGGGAACAAGTCCCAGCTGGAGAAATCCAGGACATCATTTGGAAAATAAGGGTGTCCTAGTGGGCTGTTTGCATACCATTAGACATATCTGGATGAGCCTTGGAATCCCAAGGCTCTTCTTGGCTGCCTGCAGCAGCTTTGTGAGTCCCAACTTGGGTAACAGGCTGGTGGATGCAGGAGCAAGGTGTGCTCCCATCATTTCCTGACACCATTTAATGGGGACAGAGTTGGCAAAAGTAAGATTTACCTGTCTGTCCCAGTTCATGACTTACTGAGGTGACCTCTAACTAGGCTAAACTTTCCTCATGTCTGAGCCGAGACTGCAGATCTGAAGGTGACCCCTGGCCAGGCCTACCTTGGTCAGTCTGAAGAGTGCTTTTCTATGTTTGACATAAACCTTCAAGAAATCACCAAGTTCCTGGAGCAAAGGATAAACTTTAGTTTGTGTAAGCAAAGGTGTTCTGTAACCAACACACCATGGGCTGCTGAAATATGTGAGGCTCTAGCTCAGAGTGAATATACTGACTGAATTTATCACAAGTCAAAAGAGGGCTCTGCTTACTTAAATGATGCTAGGTTGAAAGACATCCAACCTGAGAGTCTACTACAAAACAAGAACATCGGGGAAGGTCTCAATTTTACAGGAGGAAAACTAGTTCCTCCAAAAATGCAGTGCTGAAAGCCAAACTGACATCTGTACCAGCTTCCTCTGTAATTAATTAATTAGTTAATGAATTGCCTTTTATCTTAATAAAAAATGTGATGGATACATTGCACCATAACTGCATTTAATACAATTTCTTTCCTAAAGAATAACCAATGCAATTATAATCCTGATTAGATCATCAAAGTAAAGCACCATGTTATACCTGAAAAAAATAATCTTTGTCCCTATTGTACTCATAGCTCTACTTCACCTTTTTCCTGGAGAAAGACAGTTTTTGTTAAGAGTGGAGTTGAGTATCTGAGTATGCAGAAGCAGCTGGGAATTCTCAGAGAATCCAAGAGCTAAAATTACTAATTCAAATATTCTGAGTGCAAATATTAACTATAATTCTCCAGTGTTTAGTCTGTTTTTGTTAGCTGCAAAAAGCAGATGTGTGAACAGATACAGTATCCAGATAATCCCTTTATTAGGATGTACAAAATACTTTACTTCTTATTTTGTAATTTTTCTGCCTTGTTAAAAAACTTCTGCCCCATAAGAACAGTATTTAACATCCCAAAATCCAATTTGCTTTTTCAAATCTAATCCCATAATATGTATTTTGCATAGGATTTAGCTAATTTGCAAAAAGCAGATGTGTGAACAGATACAGTATCCAGATAATCCCTTTATTAGGATGTACAAAATACTTTACTTCTTATTTTGTAATTTTTCTGCCTTGTTAAAAAACTTCTGCCCCATAAGAACAGTATTTAACATCCCAAAATCCAATTTGCTTTTTCAAATCTAATCCCATAATATGTATTTTGCATAGGATTTAGCTAATTTGCTAACAATTTATCAACCTGACTTAAAAAAAAAAAAAAAACCCAACAGAAACACTTGACTGGCTGTGATACATTTGCTTGGAGGCCTTTCAAATATGTAAATCGCTGAACTTTTAATAGAAGCTTAGAGCATTAAATATGCCTCTCAAGCGTTTTATTTTTGTCACATATACAGACACAAACACACATTCACATAATGCACATTCTTAATCTCTCTCTTTATGGCTCTCTTTTGTATAACCTTTCTTTCATGATTACCAGAGAACTCATTGAAGTAAAGGTCTATCATTGTACATATTAGTCAACATGCTACCTGACATTATCTATATCCACAGAACTCTACTGGTGAGCAAAAACCTTCACAACAGTAGTTTAAAACAAAAATTGTGACATTTTGTGAATTACACATAGGAAGAAACATTCAGCTGAATGGTGCCATCAGCAAAATGGATAGAAATTGAATCATAAGTCACAGTCTGCCTCTGGGTTTCTCTTACACTCAGCACGTGTGGATGCAGTACATATTTCCTAGTTTTCAGCCAACACTTTGTAGAAAAAAGATTGGCTGGGATAATTGGTTACCCCAGTTTCAGACCCCCAGCACAAGGGACAGGATGGTTGTATTCAAAGTTTTACCTTTAGCCAGCTGCTCATGGGTTGATAAATACTAGTGTCCTTCACAGGCACCTAGAATCTCCCAGGTTACCCTTAGTAAAAACTAAGAATTCACTTTGTCATCTTTAGTAAATATAACCCCCCACAAAGCTACGTGGCAGGGGCTGCTGTTAAGAAAGAGACATACTTTTAGATATGTTATTCATTTAGCACTTTTGGCACAGAGATTATAAATATGTAGTGCTTTGGGTGCACACTGCATGGTATATGACCTGCATCCACATGAGCCCAGGCTTTGGACTTCAGGAGCTGAAGTCTCAGTGCCTTCTGAGCTGAACTGCTCTCAGAAAGACTTAATACAAGATATATCCCTTTCTCAACTTGACTCCCTAACTTATTAAGCATTTCATCTATCTTTAAATTTATTTATTATACTCTTTGAGACCCAGTAATGAGAAGATTCACTAACCAGTAGATAATAGTATCCCTATGAGACATGATTGCAAGAAATCTGATGCATTATTTATTTATATATTTATTTATACACTGCACTCTCCTCTGTGTTAATCACTGCACTCTCCTCTGTGACAGCTTCCTCATCTGTATCTTGTTAGTATGATGTGGATGAGCTCAGAAACCCAAGCAATGATCTGAAACACCCTGACCAACAAGTGCCTGGTGCTAAAATACAGAAATGTGTTCTGGCACACACTCAGGCCATTGCAATAAACAGGACAGTGGTCTCTGCTGCAGGAGAAAGGGCTAGAAACTGCTTTCCAAAGATGCAATGCTTTGAAATCACCCATTGATACTGCAAGTTCAAACACATTGAGGAACATCACATGCTACAGTAGGAATGAATGTACTGGTATGTATCGGGGTACCTTGTTATGAAAGCATCCTGCATCTTCCTTCCTCTCATCAGCAGGTGGCAAACCACCAAGAGGCCATCTGGTTCTTTGTAATGGCCATGCTTTAAGATGACCAGCTGATATAGAAGAAAAGCAATCACAACACAGGAGATCCAATGGAAGAGCAATCAAAGCTTTTCAGGGCTTTGATCATCTTCCTAATATAGATCTTCTGAGTATCAGTTTGAAACTTTCACACTTCCACCTTCCCAAAAGGCCTCAGCAAATGCACTGGTTACAATTTTATGTAATCTGCAAGAAGATCATGCAAGTTCTATACATGCATAAATTTTCTGTAGCCTGGTAGCTCTGTAAATAACTACTATAAACGTGTGGCATGTGGTAACTGCTAAGTAAAAAATAATCTATTTGTTAACAAAATACAAATACAGGCTATGAAGTATTTCACACTCCAAAGGGAATTCAGTCTTCTGGAGAAAGTCACTGATGACTTTCCCAGCTGCAAATGCCAAGGCTATGCTGTTGTCTTTTAAACATAAAGCGGGTGTAAAGCTGCATCTGTACTTAGTGCTCCCTCTGTAGCAGCCCCACCAAAACAACAGTATCCTCTTTTCACCATGAGTGCAAGTGAAGGGAGACATCTGACAACTTGTTTGGCAACTGTTTGAATGGTAAGGCTGCTGAAAACTAGTGAGAGGGCTGAGTAATTTATTTCTGTGTTTTTCCAATTTGCTTCTGTTTGAAAAAGGCAAGAAAAGCAATAAAAGCACAAACTACTTTACTGTAAGTAATCGGTTCCTTGTGGTGTTTTGCTGAAATATTCCTTTCAAAAAACCTTTGCCACCCACTGGAAATATTGTGCTGGCTCCCCTGTGCCAACAAGGCAGATGTCTCATGAAGGACATCAGGACTAAAATTTCAGTGCAGGAGTTCATTTACCAGTCCCTGAAATATTAATATGGGAGCTTTTTTGCTGAATTGCTCTCCAGTGACACTGTGAAAGCTGGTTCATTAAGACCACCTTTTCTGTCACAGTAAGGTGTTGTAGACATGATGATTTTCCATAATGTAGTAATTTGTTTCTGTCTTAAACAGGAATATCAACTGAAAATATTGATCAGCAGTACTATAAGGTGAGGAACAAAATACTTCTGATTTCTTGTATAAATGTAATTTGTAATATATCTTCTATAGGTATTGTCTCATACACTGGAATGCAATTCTCTTTTTACCAACATAAGAGAGGACTGAAAGTAAAAGCTCAACCTCTAGAAGACCCTAGTGGTAGAAAATAATAATGATCTGAAAAATAATAGAGTGCTTCTTCTCAGGTGATTTTGACTTATGGGTTTTCTGCAAGTCATCCTTGTATTATTCTTGGACATTTGGTCTTGAAAGCCACACTCAACTGCTTTTTTAGATTCTGATCAATTTCCCATGAAAATGAAATGAAAGTCTTGCAATCAGACTACTGTTTTAAGGGTCATTAAAGATTGAAGCTGGAATGCGTAATCTTGATTTTACAGCCAGTGCTAGTCTGGTTTTTCTTTAAATACTGGGTCCTTTTGCTTGCATAGCTACTTAAGTTTTTTGGTTTTTTTTTAATGTATAAAGTTACTCTGAGATAATGTAAAAAAAACAGTAATTTATGTAATATTGTTTTTCATAAATACTATTTTAAGTAACTGAAATGTGAAATATTCATATAGTTCATTTATAATAAAGATCCTTTTGATTGAAATTTGGGTTATAATAATATAATCATATGCCAACAGAAGAAAAGTGTTTCATTTATGTGACTATTATAATAATAATAAAAACCCAGAGGAAACAACATATTATGGAGCACAGAGTAGTATTACTATGCATTTAGTTTATGAATGTATTTGAAAGATTAAATAAAAGTTAAATATTGAAATCACTAGGATGACACCAGTATATAAAATGCTACAAACTGATTTGATAAAACCTGAGGTCTACACAACCAATTCATACTCATCTTGAATAGTTTTGGTAACCTTTATAATAACACTCAAAATGTTTGCAGGAATCTACTCTTGGACTGGAGCCTATGGTCATTCTCTTTCCC
>NW_009954190.1:1763690-1769068 GCF_000747805.2 Chaetura pelagica | reverse complement strand
TTCCCTGTGGATTGCCCCCATGCTCCTAAATGTCTTTGCTTCAAATAGTGAATTAAAACCAACATCATGAATCCGAATTAAGACGTGCATCTACAGGCATTTCTCATTTGTTCCTTCTTGTTTTTCTCCTCTTGTTGATGTCTCTAAATATACTCTGGGACACTTGGAATACTGTGAGCTTCTTTGCTGAACCAGTAACACAATACTAACAAAAAGAGTAGTGGAGGAGTTTGTTTAGCCATCAGGACAGAATCATAGAAGAAAAGCAAAGCAGGCAAGATTTTGCTTAATCTTCCCTCAGATGTTTTGTTTGTTTGCTTGTTTTCCCCAGAAAGTATAATAATTGCCAACTTTCCATGACCCAGTAAGAAGAAGCTTTTCCAAGTATGTCTGTTGTCATTATTTTAATTTTATATATCTGTCAGAGAGATTATGTCACTGATAATTTCTTGAAACTACTAGAAATATGAAACTGGTCTGCTTAAATGTGACTGAGAGTGCACAACCTTGGCATGGAGCTAGGTTTATGTTGTTGATTTACTGTAACAAGTTCCTTCTGGGTTTTATAATTAATATCTCCTGAGTTAAGTGCCTCATGTCATTGAACTAATAAATCTCATCCTGTGCACAAAGAAGTTGAATTTTCTGAGGTCAGTGTGGTACTGAATTTATATGTACAAAAAGCAATATTCGTCTGTTCCCTTTCAGGAAATTAAATCGTTCAGTGTTATATTCTGTCTTTTCTAAGGCTTACATGACAGCTCTCTTTAGATTGTCAGAACCTGGGTTAAGTTTCATAGGGCCAAAACTTGGATGTTATCATGGAAATACATATTTTTTCTGTCACTTAAATCCAAATGTCAAATTCTTTCCAGACATTCCAAACATGGGAACTCTTAAGATCAGTCTTCTTTGAAGTCCAGTCTGCTCTTAAGCATCACGCGGCAATAAATTACCTGAGAACACAGGCTGTGTCTGTGTATATATAAACAGTAGAAATTAGCAAGTAACTTCTAAAGGGAAACTAGTAATTCTCCCCTCTCACTCCAGGTAGTCTGCATGGCTGTAGAATTATATCATTACTATCGATTACCACATTAACAGCATGGCAATTTGCAGTACATCAAATGGCCTGTTGCTCTTCGTGGGAAGGACTTGCAGCAGCACTGCTCTCTCTCTCACACTGTCTTTCTCTCTTTCTTTCTCTTTCTCTCTCTCTTTCTCCAGCTCCAGCAGGATGAGGATGAAATTACTCTTTCCCTTCCCAGTATGATCAGTGAATTTTCCATTGAGTAGAAGCGCTGCAAGGCACCATTGGTTTGAATTGCTCTGAAAAGTCACAGTTGTCTGGAGAGTAACCTAAAGACCTTTGAAACCTTTTCACACTTTTTATTTTCCTTCCTGTGTTCATCAGTTTTGTTTCTTCTTTCTTTAGAAAATTTGTATTCTGTTATTTACTTGTTTCTTTCCAATATATAAACTCTGACTTTTAAAAAAACTTGTCCCATAAATATGTATTACTTTTTCATAGCAAAATAGCTATATATAAACAAGGTAAACATAAAAATCATTGAAAATGTATAAATTTAAGTACAGTTAATTATGATCTGTATAAGGGGGAAAAGGGTCTTGAAGGATTCAGTGGCACTGAAGTCGTCATGTGTGCAATAGGATGTCCCAAACAGGGCAAGATAGCAGACGAGACATAGGCACAGATCAAGATTTATTGCATATGACGCTAGGGTCTTACTCTTCACTCTACTCTTGAAAGTAGAAGGCACAAGCATAGCAAATTATAGGAAAATTCGTAGATTGGAACAGAAGTTGAAGTCAGAGTACAAAATGTATCTTAACAATAGTAATTAGACAAACAGTAAAGGTTAACCAGTATCATGTTGGCAACATACTTATTATAAATTCTATACTAGGCCTAAAACATTAATTATAAATTTAAATACTTCTATATTCTTAAAATTTAATTATGAAAATTACTTAACATTAATTTTGCTAATAAAGACAATAAAAGAGTTAATATCTCTCACACTTTCCCAGCCACAACTGGGTGTCCCTGGGTGGATCTTCAGTCTGGAGAATTAGTCTCTCTGGCAGGCAGCCCCACTGCAGAGGAGAAGGTCCAACAACCTCCTGGGGAAATGTACAGGAAGTCTGCTGATCAAAGGTGGGACCAGGCTTCTATAGAATAGAGTGGATTGACTGCTGTACGTCTGTATCTCTCATTGAAGAATAAAAGTGAAACAGTAGAAAAAACACTTAAGGCCCTTTTCTCATCAAGGAACCTCTTTATCTGTTCATTCTTACAGCGTCTCTGTTTCGGGCCTAGTTGCGGCTGGGCTGGGTTCCATGTTCAAGACCAGAAAACAGCTGGTGTTCTGTGTGTCAACTTGGCCTCAGTTTGTACATTTCAAGACTGTTACCAGCTCAGAGCTTGCCAGGCCCTTTCCTTTCTTATGGGAATCTTTCCACTCCAGACCTGGCCCTGCAAAACTGAGAGACAAAAGGCAGTTGAATCATAGAGTGAAACTGAGTCAGTCATATTGAGAGACGGAGCATCCTGCTACAAGTGAGGCTTATTTGACACCAGAAGGTGTTAATGGATGGGAAGAGCCAGGGAGTTTTGCTCAGTGCCCTTATCCACAGCTCCACTTCAACAAATCTGCTCCATGTGAGAATCTGAATACTTAGATGAGACCCCTCGCTGCTTCAGTTTTGTGTACACCAGACTTTCCCATCTACCACAACATGGTGTCCTGGGAAGGAAAACCATGTATGGGAACATCAGGAGGATTTCAAACGGTGTTCAGTCTGGTTATCTCTCTTAGAGAGAGGACCACTTAGTATTGATGTTGAATATTATTATTTATTATCCTCAAGTTTAGAGGTCAAACTATTTTCCTTTTGTATGTGTGTCTAAAAGTTCAAATCCAAAAAGAGCAAAATGAGCTCTTTTAATTTTCAGAAAAAAAATATTCAAGTCGTTGTCATTAATACACTTTTTTAAACTTACTTAGTAAATAAAAAATTGTCAACCAAGTTTTTCCACTCCAGAACTTTTGACCAGCTCTATAAAATATTTAAAAGCAACTGGATTACCATGTGGAATTTTAGCTAAAAACAGGAGAGGCTGAAAGTCTTTTTCTGTCAGAGCTAAAATGCCCTTCATAGATCTAAGAATCCTTTTCACAATTTTCTGATCTAACTTGAGGGCGTTCTATATTACTTATCTCACTAGCCTAAGAGGGCTTGAGCATAGATTGAAACTATCCTTTCTGAGTTAAGTGATCATGACTTTATTATTGTTGTCCTCTTCAAAGCAGAATGAAGCCTCTGCAGGAAATTTTTGTGCTTCAGAGGACTCAGTTTCACCAAACTGAAAGTAATCATAAGCTAAGTCAGTTGGGAAAGATACTTTTAATAGGAAAACAAAAACAGTGATAATTTAAATGAGGGTAAAGTGTTCATAAATTTATAAAATCTCACACAGAGAGAAGGCTACAGCATTTAATAATTCATCCATCTAGCAGGAAAGTAAAAATAGTACAGGTTAAGAAGTGCCTTGGATGGTGAGAATAATTAGTAGAAGTTTACGGAATCAGAACCAAAAAAAAAAACAGAGAGAGGAAAAAAAGAGCAGGCCAAAGCTGACAGAATGTGAAGAAGGAGCAGAAGGAACCCCAATGTCAGCTGTAGTCAGCTGTTGGGCAGAAATGATAGGTCAATAATGCAGAAAGACAGTATACAATGAATATTCTTCATCTGCAGATGAGGAAAATTGTTGTGTGACATAGCGACCACCATCACCAAACAAGGATGTAAACAAGAAGGAAATAATGTTCAAATTGTAAAATTAAGCTTGCCTGAGTAACCATTGTTATGAGTGTTAAAAGAAGAGGCCAAGGAGACGTGTCAACATCAATGCTGAGTTTTAATACTCTTGGATAACAGGAAATTTCTGACTAGTACAAAAAAAGCCAATGTTACATTTTTTAAAGTATTTAGAGTTTAATTGTGTTGGTATTAAGTACAGACAAATAATGAAGAACTCCTATAGCAATCTTTTAATACAGAATTAAGGAAAGGAACAAATGGAATTAGCTTTGATTTAAGGAAAAAAATTCTCAAAGTATACTAATGGTCTTTTTTCTAAATCTAAAGCTTAGTTGAGAATGACGTTGTTAATTTAGTGTCTTCTTAATGCTGTTCAGAAAGGTTTTGGCTTTGTTCCATATGGTGTTTTCACTGAAATGAAAAGATTAAAAAATCAACATTGCATACGTTCGAAGGACTGAGAACTAGTTAACTGAATAGGTGTCAGAATAATTGTAAACAGTTTTTGCCATCATTGAAGAGATATGTTTCTAATAAGGATCCTCAGGAATCCTTTATATTGAACATGTTCTCCCAGCAACCTTGAAGGCAATGTAACATGTAAAAAGGCTAGAAGCTGAGTCCAGCTGAATTCATATTGATTCCCCTGGCCTAAAACATGAACCCACACTCAAGCTTTGATGAAAACTGGAATCTTAAAACATTGAGAACCTTCACTATAGGCAGGGAGTGTTAGTTTTAGTCAGTTTATGCTGGATTAATAAAATAAAAAAACAAGTTTACCTGTCATTTTCACTTTGAACACAATGATGAGAACTACTTTCGTTCATCCACTGTAAGTGCTGTGTAAGACTAGTTCCTTCTTAGCTCTGCCCCTTGTGTGTGTCCTAGTCATGGTGCCTAAACAAGAGGAACTATTACACTGAAGCTATAATTTATGCATATCAGAAATTGGCATGGCTTTGCATCAATATTTCCACTTCATAGTGAAGGCTCTGCTTTCTGAGCAAGATTTGATGCTGGCAACAGTTTAAAGTACTGATTGAAGTTGACCATACTCCTCAATATCGGCAGTTGTTCAGGATGATCATAAGCTGGACAAGGGAGACTTCAAGTTCTCTCCTGGACCTAATCCAATGCTTATATAAAAGAAAATTTTAAAAATGTAAAATTCATCCCTATTTCTGATAGCCATACTGAAGACAACAACCAACAAAACCTAGGACATGAAATTGTCACACTTTTCTTCATTTACATTAGGCAAGATGTTTCTAGTAAATTGAGAGTCTGCAAAACATCATTATGGCACATGGATACTAACAAAAGCAGAATGAATCAGAATAACACAAAGGTGTTAAATCCTGTTTTGTTGTGAAAAGCAGTCACCTATGCGCTTATCAGGAAAAACCTGGTGACTTTATTCTGTCTCTTAAATCTATCTGTTTCCTTCATGAATGTCATTTCTTTTTCTGTTCTAGCCTTTGGCCTACAACCATCTGCAGGGTGTACGGTGATGCTATTAGACAGCTCAG
>NW_009954190.1:1752662-1763619 GCF_000747805.2 Chaetura pelagica | reverse complement strand
AGCAGGAACTGCTCACACCTTCTGGGGGGCATCTCCTGTGAAGTATCAATTCGTTCCACCAACAAAATGCTTCATTTCTTGCTGTGTCCTATTTTTCCTTGTTTTGTCTTTCTCCATTTCCTTTTATTTCCTGATGGATTTAGAGGTTTTACAAAGCCACTGACTCTCAGCAAAGTGTAATATATAAAGTACATATGCTAGCAACGTTTGCATCCAGACAATATATTTTGAGATGTATTTGATATATTTACCCCTTCCATTTGAAGATGGAAGCTTGAGGAGTCATTATGCCTCTGGGAAGTTCAGTATGTCTTTTTCTAACAACAACAATAGTTTATTCAGGTGCAATGCATACATATTGCTTATTTAGCAGTCATCTATAATTCCATGTGAGACAGGTCAGGTTTTGGATAAATAGGCCAGCATTAAAAGTGAACAGCCGAGATTTTCTTTGCTGCCATTTATTGTCAGCAAAACCAAATTTACAGCAACAATATATGTGCTGTGCTATGCAACATATTCATTTGGAACATTTTAATACCAAATTCTGTCATCCTCCCCTCTCTTCCTATTCCTCAAGAAAAACAGTTTCATAAAAGCCCTGGTCCAGATCCAGAGCAACTCAGGCCCAGCTTTGAGTGTGCTTCATTTTTAGGCTCCTATGTTTAGGAAGAGAAGACAACTGAATGAGTTTTTTTAAACTAAGTTTTGCGTTGTCATTTGGGCACTTTTAAAGGACTCAAGGAGGTACAATCCACTTTTGGGGCCTGTTAGTACTCTACTGCTTTGTAAACTATCCCACTAGTATGAGGAAAAAATAACCAGTAGAAGTAAACACCTGTTCACAGCATCCCAGTAATCTGAGGACTGGTGTTCTGAAGGTGTTTCTCCTTGTTTTCACACAACGTTAAATAAAAATTACAAAAAATATAATGAATACAGCTATGTGATCTACCACTTCTGTGAACATTGCACTGAGTGGTGTGAAAGTGAAGGTAAAGATAGCCTTTCCAGAAAGTGCCCTTTCTAAAAGGTTTTGGCACTAAAGCAGAGATCTAAGAGGAGACAAGTAGTTATATTTCATCTAATAAAGCTGGAATCCCTCTGAAACTGGAAGTAAGTTTTGGATAATACACTGACATTTTTCTTAGTTTACATTAATAAGTATCACCACCTTCAAAATTATATACATTTTACTTTTTAGCTTCTACTTAATGTATAGACATTTTTATCTTTAAAAGCACAAATCGTAATTCCCTGGCATACCACATACATACAGTTTTAAATGCTTCATCCAAAGCTGAATACGTCTACAAGTGAAATATAAAATACAGAAAAATAACTTCAAGAAAAAGTGGGAAAAAAAAAAGAGGTTAAAAATGAAAATCCAAATGTGAGTTATTTTCACAGTGAACCACTCATTGCCTCTGAAGAATGCAATATATCTTCAGGTTATTTTTAAATCACACCAGCCCACAGAGATTATCTAAATCAAACCAATCTGACTTTTCCTTAGCCACTAGGATAGCCATTTCTAGATTAGTTAAAAAGTGTGTTGCTGAAGATTTTTTTAACCATTAGTATAATAAAATTTTTCAGCAGGGTCTGTGATTCTCACAAAAGACTAACCAGGCTGACTCAGACAATATGCTTCTCCATCAGTAGCCATAAAGGCATGCTCACAGAAGAGTAAAAGAACAAGGCAAGCATACGTGCTGGTTCTCCCTAGCACTCTTCCCACTTCCAAACATATATATATATTTATTTTTTTATTTTTTTTTTTTTATGTAGTTAGCACTTCTGAATGGGTTTCTCTTCCAAGAGCTTCTGTCTTCTCAAACTTGCATCCCTTTTTAGCAACCACAATATCCTTCAAGAGGGGTCCATTTTCTTGCAAGGAATCCAGTCAGTCTTTTGAGGATTGTGTCACTCAGATCACGCCTTTCCTTATCTGTTTTTAAGCTAGCAATTATTTTCTCAGAAGGCACACATCCACGGACAGCAATATTACCTTTCAGCACACAGAAATGTGTTTCTGTTCATTCTGCATGTATCACTTTAATATGTATCTGTATTGTCTGTCTTATATTTTTTAAGTAAAGGTGTTGTTTGTCAGTCATCAGTGTGAACCCAGCAAAGAGGCTTTTATCATCTGGTTTTGTACAACAGCAAATTCTGCTAGCTGCAGGTACTCTACTCTGAAGCAGTAAATGCACATTTTCTACAAAGAGAATTTTAAAGCTGATTCCAAATTATTAATATAAGAAAAGTAACACCACTTCTTATTAAACTGGTGAGGAATTTATCATATGGGAACTTTTATGAAGAAGGAGAAATAAAAAAGATTAAGCATCCTCTAGCCCTAGCAACTTGCCTATAATACAGTCATATTATCCAATTTGAGAAAGACCAGTCTTCTGCATAACAGTCAAAGGTGGATTGCTCAAGAGAGAAATAGTGTGATACAAAAGTTGTCCTTGATCCATCCCTTTACCTGTATTTGTCAATACGTTTTTCCATGAATGTTGCTCAGCATTGAGCAGGTATTTAATGCCAGCCAGGACACAGTGGGACAAATTATTTAGGTATCTAAAATTTGATACAGAATAATTTCTTAGCATGTTAACACATTTAGACTCCAAGAATTATGCAGGAGCTAAATCCAAAACAAATGGACTCAGTTTTTGTTGAGACTTACTTTAATTGCTTATGTTCAAAATCATGCTCCTGAAAACTTCATCTCATTCTTGTAGAGCTTTAATTCTTTACATATTCTCTGAGCAAGTTCAGTGCTGCTTCAGTGGATTATAGCCTTCTCAAAGGTCACTGCCACCTCTGCTGCTCATCCTCCAGCATACTAACATCCAGTTCAGTCATGATTTGAGAAAGTCAGGTTCAGTGTCCTCTTTTGTCAGAGAATTTTCAAACCCACATCCCAGGAAAGCACCCAAACCTTCCACTCCATCTAACTGAGATCTGGGGGTTTAATGGAGCCTGTGCTACTGCTAACCAGAGTACAAAAGGAAATATGTCACCTGTTCCTGTTTTTTAGGATATTCCCCTTGGTGGGAAGAAGTGTGTGACCTCTCCTCCAAGGTCTGTTCACATACTGCATCTTAGGACTGGTGTATGTGAAATGCATAAACAGACCATAGAAGAACATCAAGAGCCTGGGTCTTTGCTTGTCTCCAGGGAGTGCTCTGTCTGCATGATTGTGCTCACAAGTAAATGCTTTCCAGGATTTTCATGCCTTTGTGCACAGAAACAGCAGGCACCATGGGGAATGTCCCTGAGGAGCCAGATGTATTATCAGAGCAGGTACAGATCTCCGATGGATAGAGATAATCCCTATTCTCTTACATCATGGATAAAAAAGCTAGTAATTAGCCTATTGCAAGGAGAGGAATGGTACTAACATTATTATGGCTATTTAAATTTTTAAAAATATAATAAAACATTTGACCCATGCTCATCTTTAAAAGAATGTAGTGGGAACCCACCTAAGGGAGGGGGAGAGAGGGCAGGGCTGCTGCAAAGCTGCCCCTCCAACCTGGCAGTCCTGCGGACAGTGTCACACTGGGGACACCCCTGGCCTCCCTCCCTCTTCTTTACTAGCTCTCAAAAGCATCTCCCAGACTCCCTGCTCTAGAACTACATCTGTCTTCCCACGTCAGAACCCTGGAGGATCAACCTGCACTGGACCCAGCAGCCATTTCAAGAGCCAGATGTTGAAAACAGCTGAAACACCACTCATGGCTGCAACACCAGGGGCATGGGACCCATGTAGCAGGCTGGCTTACACCATTGCTCTGAAGAGCACTTCTCCAAAGTGATTCAGATATGGATTTTGACAGCATTTTTACCCAGAGGTCAGCGACTTTAATGAAGGTCATTTCTGACCTTGGCTGGATGTCCCATAAGAGTCTGTCATGCTATATTACAGAATATAGCCTGTCATTTTTCTTTCTAAGAAATAAAAGTCATTCTAACGGCAAAGGGATGGGATGGAGTCGCTCTCAAAAATAGTCGCTCTCAAAAAAAACACCAAAAAACTGTAAGTCTTCTGGGGTTTTATTCATGGGGGTAGAATCTGCAGTTTATAAAAGCAATGGTGAAATTGAAGGGTGAAAATAAAGTATATTAAAAAAATATGTTGTCATTGTTCTTAAAAATTATCAAGATGACAGGAATATTAAATAGTACATACTGTAGATCACTGACAGAAGTGTTACAGTCCTTGGTTATCCCCTCAAAGCAAAATTTACTGCTAACCTGAACAGAAGCGAAAAAAAAAATAAATTAAAGAACAATTAGTTATTTGATTCCCAGTAGGGCTCAAAGGTGTCAAAATTTGTATAACAAATGAGGATAAAGTTGCAGAAATTTCCTTTAGTATTATAAAGCTGACATTGTGTTTATCTAAAATACCGTACAGGTTTTAGTAAGTGGCAGCTGTGGAGTTTGTGCATGTATGGTAGGCAGATGGAAATGATCAACTGTAACATCTCCAAAGGGGCTTTTGTGGTGCATCAGAGCAGTGAGTCATGAAATGAGAAATGTTTGTGTGACAGAACCCAGGAGCTCCATACTAGATGGAAGCAAACACCATCAAGTGAGTATTCTCCAGCCTAAGTCATGGTGAGAGATACACTGTAGTCACTTTACTGATGCTTTTTTAAAAGAAATGCCTGGTAGTTCCTTTATCCAGACTTCACAATTTTCTATGCAAAACTGTGTCCAAGTTGTTTCAATTACTGCAGGGACAATATTAGATGTAAGTAAAAAGACTGAAGTGTTCTGGCTGTTATTACACATGCTATAAACAAAGTAATTCAGGTTTTATGTCATCTGCCTTTGGGCTGCAAAAAGATTCTCTATAATAGGTTTAAAGTGAATATCATGCTTATATATTCTATTTTATGGAACTAACAGGGCTTGAAAGTTGCATCTTGCTTCACTCTCAAAAGTAAGTATTTTCTACAAATGTATTTATTTAAAATGTTACTTATTTTGTATTTTAGATTCAAATATCAAAGTATTTGTCTCTAGAAGCATTTAATGTCTGCCAAGGCCTTCAGCTTCCTTCTTTAATTAGAAAACACTTTCCTGAAGTGCTGATATTGCAATATCCATTGAAAACCTACCTGCAGTTTTATCAGTTCATCAGGGGCACAGAATTGCTCTCCCTTTCTGTCAGCTGGTGGCCACAAACATTTCACTGTCAGTGCATTTTTTCTAATTGTTACAATATTATTTTTGTTCTCAAAGCAGGGGTGACCAACTCATGGTGTCCGTGAGCAATATTTAAATTTCAGGTTAAACTCTATGCATAGCTGGGTTGAGTTGTGCATGTTTGCTGAGAAACAGCTGAGCTTAAACTGAGGTTGGGTCCATTTTTTACTGTCTGAGCTGAGTGGCCTTATCCATAGCTAAATGTTCTTGGTTAGGCTGAAATGGGCAGAAACTAATACTCGTTGCAAGGATGGTTTTGAGACCTGTTGTCTCCTGAGGTAACACACATTCAGTCAATAACACCGTGCAACTTTAGAAGTTAGACCTTGTGCTTGACTGAGTCATGTTTCACTATCAGTAGGATGATTCTGAATAAAACCATAGAACAACTGGTCCCTAGTGATGCTTTTTCTGCTGAAGAAAACTTACAGTTCAGTGGTCATGAACACACCCCCCTCAACTAAGCATTTCGAAGATCTAAGAAGTAAGCAGAGAGGAGCTGTGCTTTTAACTCCACATCCTTTAATGATGGTCACTTAGCAACAGAAATAAGTGAAATTATCACCTGGGTACCCCTCTATAAATATATAGAGTAGGGGATTTTTTCCATCATGGATTTTTCCATATATTCTCATATTCTGCCTATATATGGAGACAGTGTTTCTAGTCAAGCCTTTAGGCTTTTAGAAATTCTTTTTAGGAATGCTAAGATGAGAAAGATTATGAATAAATGTTTGTTCTCTTGTAAGCTATGAAAGCCAGAAAGCCACTAATGTTTTACATCTGCTTTCATTATGATTGGTAGCATGTTGCACTTACTAGCAACTAAATACCAAAGTGGTAATGGTCCTTTGTTACTGATTTAAAAACCTGTTAGAATAATAGAATCATAGAATCATCAAGGTTGGAAAAGACCTTCAAGATCATCAAGTCCAACCTCTGTTATCATCCCATACATCTCTGCTCCTCTTCAAACCATCCTGTGTTCCCACTTCCAAGGCCTCAGCTACCACCAGCCCATGGCTGTGTTCCTCCACACCACACCATTATGCTGGAGTTACAAACAGTTCATTCTACACAGCACAATATACTTGTCACTAATTTTATATTAAGAATAATGTTTATAACACGTAACTGCACAAGGCTACATAAATGTGAAGCAAACCAGAAATAAACTACTGTTTATTAGAAAATTGCTTTTTTTAGCTAAAACAAAGCTCAAGGCAAATCATGGCAAATTCAGAAAACGTCAGTCTGATGAAGTAAGCCTCAATCCTGAACACCTGCAGGGTTAGTACAAAGTATATGGCTATTCCTTGCAAAGTCAATATTATTCATACCAGTCTTCCAGTCTGCAGCAGACTGAACAGAATACAAAACCCTCCACAGGGTAGGATGAAAGATAGAGGATAAATATTGAAGAGGCTTTAGAAAGCTACCTGACATTTCTGTACTGACCTTATGGAAAAGTATTGATTTATGAAACGTATGTCGTGTTATATATCAAAACAAGAGAATCCTTTCTGTAAGCATCTGTAAAGTTGGAAGTAGAAACACTAAGGCCTAGGACTGTGCATCATCCCACATGTCAGGCTGAGTTTCAGGTCTCCACCCACAGTGCTAGATAGGAGGTCAGACAGTATAGACTTGGCTGACTGCACATCTCTACAGCCTCAGAGCAAACTAAGTCTCCAGGACCTGATTAGAATTTCATGAAGAGTTTTCTACTTTGTACCATTAGTATTTTATTTTTGCTTACACTTTTTACATTACACCTTAATTTTTACATTATCTTTCATACTATGCCCCCATGTCCCAGATCAACATAATGCTTGTTCAAGCACTTTGTGGTAATTCACTCATTTTCAATATTATTTTTTTTTCTGTTTAGGAATTTTTTGTTTAATTTTTATTTCCAAAGAAAATAAACAATAGGAGTACTCTGCTTCCCTTCTTTCCTCCGGATGTTTCCACTAGAAAGTTATTGTTCACGCCACCTAATCCATATTTTTGACGTCTAAAGAACTTTCTCCCAGCAGGCAAGAAAGAGGAAATCTTTGCACCTGTAACAATGATTTTGGAGTGGCTCTACTGAAGTTACTAATGATTTTACAGCTGAGCACTTTCAACCTTTAAATTATCCTGAGTTTCCTCAATGTCAGGAAGTACAGGATTTACAGCAGGACTTGATACAGGTAAAACTTTATTATGTTTTTGGTATCCATGATCATAGGTGAGTTCATTGCTTTACAAAACTACCATTTTGTAGATGTCTGAAATATTTCCTAATTTCTCACTTCTAATGGGGGTATTTCAAAAGCATATTTGAGAAAGCCACTGTACAAAGGGAAAAAGATTCAAATTAACAAGTGCAAAAAGCATATCAGCACCATCTGCATTTGATTCCTGTCTGATAATTCAGCAGCTTCTGCACTATGACTGGATGTCCTTACTTGAGTCCTCCAGAAGATGTAACTCACTGTCTTGCTTATTTTAAACCTAATTAATCATAATAGTCTTGGGACAGTTGTCAGTCAGTTGATTATTGTGTGAGTTTGATTTTATTTTTTTTCCTGTGAATTTGCAAAAACAAAAAACCCTTTCAGAACTCTGATGCTTCAGTGCCTCAAGCAGCAATCACAAGCACAGTAAAACTAATTTCCTCTAATCCAGCTGGATGCTTCATTTTGTTTAGAGAAAGGCCTTTTGTGAGCTCCCATAATTCTACTTCAGTATAATACCTATTTTTATTGTTTTTCTGTCATTAGAAACAAGATTCCACAAGCTATTGGGTTATGAGAGTTCAAGGCTGACCCTTTTTATCTCCACAGAAGTGTAGAGTCATTTCTCTGTTTGATAGAACCACGTAACTTGTATTATGCTAATGTATGGTTCTAAATATGCATATTATTAACCCTTTCATTTTGTATGTCAAGTAATATTCTTTAAGTGCAGAATTGTATTTCTTAAAATCCCCATTGTCACATCCATTATCACATGTGCAGACCTCATTTGCCTGCTCATGACTCTCTACACAGTATCATATCTAATCTGTTCCAACACTGCTCTTAACAAGAAAAGCAAAGCCAAAGGCATTGAAGTTGATACAATAAAAGGTTTTGCTAAAGGCCAACAGACTCATGAACAAATCTTTTTGTAGTACGAAAACAAAAAAGGCAACAGTTTACATCAAGCTTCTTTGGTTATCATATTTGGAAATTGTTAGCCTATATTTTTGTACAAGCATCTTTGAAAATATTCTGTCACAGTGTTCTAAAAATAAATGCATCAGTAATAAAACCTTATTTGATTAAATAATTAAGTTCCTGTCAGACATAATTAAACACTAGTTCTTAACAGAGCTCTAATTATTTCTGCCTAAATTTCTCAGGTCACATAAACTATTCCTGCTTCTAAAAAACACAGGGACTATTAATCTAATTTAGTCTTGTGTTTTGTTTACCTCATTTGTTCTAAGTTGATTCTTCGTAGTCAATGGAGTTGAGGATCATAAATGCCAAGCATCCCATTCCTTTATCACTTTGGGTCACATCCCTCCCACCACAGAAACCTCACAGAACAATACAATAGTTTCTAGAGATGTCCCCCTGCTTCTTAACAGATGCAGTCTCTACAACAGAAGATAAGACTGACCTCTCAGTTCCTTCCTTCATGCTATTTTTTGTGCAGATATTTTACAGTAAGTACTCATCAGATTTTAAGCTCAGCTAAAAAGTAAAAACTTTGAACTCCGTTTTATTTTTGACAATGCAGAATACGAGTTCAATCCACAGAAAGTGTATAAAAGACTAGAAAAACAGTGTGATCTATATTTCAGTTCATCTGAGTAGATAATGTCTAAACCAAAATTTAACTAACAATAAATCTTCACCATGAAATCAGAGATTGGCTGATAATCTATCTTCATAGTTCTGGGTTCTCCATGCCTACAGACTTTTGTAATTTTTTAGGACAAAATAGAATCATAAAAAAGAACCCTATAAATGCAATGGTTAGGATTCACTGTAATAATCCAGGCTTAGGGGAGCCAACTTCTATCATATCCTCCTAAAGACATTAAAAAAGTTGGACTAAGTTGCATTTTGTGCTTCACTTTCAGATACAGTCTTCAGCCAGAAGTCAGGAGATGAGCTCAGACTTTCCACAGACTTTTTGTTATCTGCAATGGGATCTCATGGGTGAGGACATCTTTCCAAGGAAACCTGGCAGCTGCAGAGCTCCCTATGAGAAGGGGTCAGGAGATGATAAGAGGGAGATGGTTTTTTTGTATTGTGGATTTGAGATCCAGCTGAGCTAGGCAGAACAAGGTCTTCATAACTAGTCTTAAGGGATACAGATCATCAGTGGATAAGAACGGAGACAAAGGTTTGTCTCCTCACATTCTCAAGCCTTTTGGGCAGTGTGATACCTTTCAGTTAGATCATTTTTTGTTCACATGACTAATAGACCCTTTTAAGCTTTAATCAAACTTCCCTTCCAGGTAAACCTGCTTTCAAACTGTCTGGTAGTGTCAGACATAGACATTAATCTGAAAAATAATAAGGAAAAATACTAACCTTCCACTTAACATTTGAAAAAGACCAGTTTTGGTTTTGGTTTGTTTTGGGTTTGTTTGTTTGTGTTTGGTTTTTTTTCAGAGACTAACAGTTCGGAGTTTAATCTCTGAAGAAAGACCACCTCCAAAATGAAAACAAGGTCCTGTTTCATCTTAGCCTGAAAATTACCCAGCTCCAAAATTATGCCACAAGTAGTCATTATTCACTGAAAGAAATTTTTTCTGTGAGTAAAAATCGCATCTTAATTAATGAAGATTGTACAGCCTCTACAATGTCCTACAGCCTGCAAAGTGAATCTAATCTACTTATTCCACTTCTGTGTCCTACACATGTATCCCAACAAAAAGCACCATCATAAGATAAAAAGCAGGTTTTTTGTTATTTATTTGGAGAGAGGTCATGTCTCAAAGGAGGACTCTGGGGACTTGTAAGACCATACAACATCAAAGCGATTTAATATTGCTCATGATTGCATGGCCTTTTATTTTAAAAAGTACATAGCAATGGCATATTTAGCTAAATTTATTCTGTTCATCCTTCTATATACAAAAAAGATATGAATGTAGGAAGAGTTTTTATTAATTGGCCTGAAAAGTTATTTCAAAAAGTTCTTTCAGTCACGTTCAGAAGAAGTCAAATGGGATAAAGTGCACAGTTTCATGGTTCATACCCCAGATAAAAAGAAGTACATAGAGGCTAATATCTCTATCTGATACCATTTTATCAGCTTGAACAGCAAGGAGATTTTGGATCTGAAGGGACCTTGATAAAGGTGATTAACCAATTCAGAGTTTAAAAACAGGACTCTCTTCCAAGCATGAATCTTTCAGTACAACAACCGTAACTAATGCTCCAACAAATTGTTGTTGTAATACATCTTCTTTGGGAAAAATAAGATTCTTTGATATTTTCAACATCACAAGAAGAAGGCTTTTACTAAAGTGGGTGGAATAAATGGAACAAAATATAGATGGAATATAAAATAGGGAAGGAGAAGCAAAGAGAACCCTACAGTTAAAACACAGATAATGATTCATGAGTGGAGGTGCCAAAATGCTGTTCCTCAACTACGAAACCTCACTTTTGTTGATTGTGAGTGTTAAAGTTATGATGAATCGTGACTCAATCCCAAGAAGCAAGTTCAGCAG
>NW_009954190.1:1726736-1752543 GCF_000747805.2 Chaetura pelagica | reverse complement strand
TCAGCAGGCATGGATTTAAAGTTGGATACCAACCTTGTCTATAGCTAAAAAAGGCAAAGCTTCACACTCCTACTGCATTTTACTCTGACTGGCTTGTGAACCTGTAGACCACGAGCAGCTAAATCTTGAAGATGTCTGTCCATTCAAGACCAGGCATTTTTCTTGACAGAGTGCTATTGTGAGCTAAATATCAAATAAAACAAATGACCACGCTAACAAGACCAGATACATCCCATGTGCTGTTTATTTTGCTGCACTCATAAACTTAATAAAACAACAGAAAATAAAAGGGGAATAAGGAAGACAGATTTAAAAGTTGGAAAGCGTAGTAACACTTGGGATAAAGAATAGATATATACACTTATATACAAATACATACAAAACCCAATCTCATTGATTGTAGAGGTAGGTGTCTGAGGGTCTTTTGCAGCAGAGTTGACTCAGAAAAGAGGTCTACAGCTCCCCAGAGCAGCTGGCAGATTTGGATTCTGCAGAGCATATTGCAATCTGAGGGGAAAGCAAGACCCCCTTTCCAAGACCTCCAAGGACAACAGCAGCAAGTAAGAAGGGCACAGGAAAGAGGGGGCTGGGCTTCCAGGTCTCTTAGCTTTTATAGAGTATGGCAGGAAGTGGAAGGGAATACTGACCCATCTCTGTTCTGCCCCTCCCAGATCCTTCAGGGCCCTAAAGACCCTCTCTCTAGGTCCTCCTACTGGTATCAAAAATTAGTTTGGCCAATTCAAACCATAACAATGGTGCAAATCTAATGTCCAGGGGTAACAAATGACTATCAAAGAGATGACAAAGAAATTAGGACAAATTTTCATAAACTAAAGTGATGGGATGTGATTCAGGCTAAAATTCTTTTAAAATATGACTTTCAAGTAGATAATTTCTTTTTAACAGTATGCTTTTACACTAGTCATTCTTCTAATCAGAGTTTGATTGGTAATCCAGACATTCAGAAAAAAAGATATAAATAATTACTTAATTCAGTAAGATATGTGACTCCCATCATGTTCAGGTGGCTAGGATTGAAATTTTGCTGAGATCCTCTTGCAGGCTCTGAAGCTCAAAGGTGCAACTCTCAGAGTTCTTGTATGGCAGGTCAAGGAGACAGGTCAGCTCCTACCCATTATGTGCTAGACCCAGAATGAACAAACCTGGCACCAGACCAGTGGGCAGCTGGTGTGCCTCAAGAGTTTCAGAAGAGCTTGATTTGCTGGACTACAGCACATACCTTTGTGAATTAAAACTAGCATTTTAATTGATGTGTGCACGTTTCGGAGGACTTTGCTTGTATTGATTGAATCAGATCAGCAAAACAAGATTTGGTCAAGAACCACTGCAGGGCATTTATATTTTGGAGGCATTGATTGACTGACTTTGTTCTCCTTTGCTTCCCCTTTCCTATCCCACTCCTTATAGATGTTGAGTGATTTTCCATCTGTTTTACTAAAACAAAGCTGTGTCTGGCTAAGCTGCCAAGTAATTAATTATTCTTCTTGCTTTTATCTGAATATATCTAAACACAACACTTTGCAGAAATAATTTGGTTTTGAGTAAAGAAGCTTCTTACAAAAGATGAAATAAAATACACTTTGTTTTCTTTCATATTGTCCTTCCCTTTCATTTTTATCTCATTTTTATCTCGTATTCTCCTGTAAGAATTTTCAGGGGTCCATCCACCCCTGGACTAGACCAGCACCACGAGGCAAAAAAGATTGGAAGGGATGCCACAGGACAGAGCCAAGGCAGGAACCACTTGGGAAGATAAATGTCCAAGGTTCTCCTGGACCCAATCTGAATCACGGATTGATCCTGTTTTCAGGTCAGTCTAGGCACTCCTTGTCAGTGAGTTCCACATGCAACAGCAAAAGTTTTCTTCCCTTACTTTTTTCTTTTTCTTTTTCACTGTATCTTTCCATATTGGAACAAACTAAGAATACTAAGTGGCAAAATCCTATCTTTTTATAGCCAAATCTGTTCTTAGCTGTCTGGTGAGAGGACATCAGACATTCGATAATATAAGCAAAATCACTGGGTGCAGAGATTCACTCCAAAGAAGATCTCAGCAATCAGATTGCTGATGCCTTGCCCTTGGCATGTCCTTCCCTATTCCAGTGCAGCCTGAGACAGGACTATTTTCACCAGTAGATTTTCATTCTTTGCTATAGTTACTGCAAAGTTGTGGATCTGGAGCTCATCATAGGACATTTAAATTCACCAGGAATACATAGAGGAAAAAGCACGGGCATGACACGTTTTACAGAATCCATGCAGAAATAACACAATTAAAAATGTGTTTTGACTTTAGTATTTAAGTTTTGATTATTGATTTTCTCTTTTTACTCAGTTTTGATTCAGTCACTGAAGAGCTGCAGGTAACCTCCAATCATTTTGCATTTAAATTAAAAAAATTCCAGGCCTCATCCTTTTTTCTGTCCTACTGTGAGCCCTGAGACACTTGGCTTCCACAGATGGCTTGCCAAGGGTGAGTGAGCTCTTGCAGCTCAGGTCTGGCAACTACAGTGGGTCTATAGAACATTTTCTATGTATGAACCTGTGCATCTGTGTGTATGCAAAATATACCATGTAAGTAGTATAATCCAGGATAATCCTCAGACCTCCTGAGCAGGAATTTTTTTTATAGCTGCTGAAAAAACAAGGAGAATGTTACAAACTGAGAACAAATAAACCATTTATTATTTTAAAATATAGTGAAAAATAACTTTAATATTAATCACAGCTTAATAAATTGAGACATTTTTCCTCTCAGATCTTACCAAGATGGAATATTTTTTCTTTGCATTTAAATGAGAATACTCCATTCTCTTTAGAAAGCTGCTGCATAAAATGACATGATAACATCAATATGAGTTATGCTGACTTTTGTCATAGTCTGGTTCTCATGCCAGAAGATCATAGTTAGCATGACATTTAACTTGTTAAATGTCCTGTCTATAGAAAGAATTTTTGTTAGAGTGTATTCAGCAAGGAAGAACTCACAACTGATGCCCCTTTTAATTAAGAGAGAAAATGTTGCCAGGGCAGACTGATCTTTTCCGTGTCACCAGAGAAAAGCAGTCAGGTTATTTTAAAAATGACTCATGAAAATGTTTTCTTCCTGTTTACTTCTATTTCAGGAAATTTTTATGAATCAAAATATTTTGAGAAAATTCAGGAAATCTGATTAAAAGATGTAGGGATTTTGCTCTGGTGCTCATCTCTTAGAGCTATAACCAGTGCTGCAGCAGAACACTGTTCTGCATCCCGCTCCACCATTAAGTTTAACCTTTGCTAGTAACCAGTGAAAGTGACACCAGGACTAGGGTTGCAGATCTAGATCACCACCCAAATATTCGATTTTTAGTCTCTCTGTGGTGATTACCAATAAAAGGTCACAACTAACCCAAGGCTACAGCAGTGATTTAGGCGATACAAATCTCTGAATACAGACACATGTTCTGAACAACCTAATGTGACTTATGAAAACAAGTAAAAAGGGTATTTAGATTAGTGTCACTCATGACTTTTTTCAAATAAATTATTAAATTTTTTTAATTTTTTTTTTTTTCCTCTCAGTATTTGGCCAGTTTCTCATGGCACTTTTCCTGCATGCACCCCATAGACACACCTTCTAAATATATGCATTATGCATTATGCATTACATTGCTTTGACAAAAGATTTCACTACTCTGGGGAAAGAAAGTAGTTTCTCTCCCTGATGTTCAAGAGCCTCAGGCAGGCAACAAACTGATTCTTGCTGTAAGCACAGGAACTGCCTCTTCACCTTTATGAACACTCTTCAGCACATCTATAATACTCTTTTATTACACAGCAATCCCCTCCAAATTTTGCCATTTGCTCCAGTTAGGACCTGTCAGCATGTTCCATCAGGTACTTTCTACTGTAAAAAATAAATTCCCAAACATTCACTCTTCAATTGCAATAAATTGGTCTCATACATAATTGGTTTTACAAACTAAGATCTCTTTCTGAAAAATTAACATCAAGAAGGACAATGTAAACAATACTGCCAAGGAATTTCCAAGCTATAGCTCTCAATCGTTTTGTTAAGAGCATAAACTCTTAACATGGGAAGAGAGAAAATTGAGCAAAAATATGTAAATTGAGCTTTGCTTCTATTAATGCAATTGGAAAAGCAAACAAAAACTTTATATTATTAAGTTAAGGCTGAGACTTTGTAGCATAACAGGTTCAGTCTGATGTTTCTTAAGGGTGGCTGCAGAATTTTGTTTCACAAAGAGCACTGAGCGATGATGTTTCTCGAAGCCTTTTATTTTGCCAGATTCTGACTGGGCAAACAATAATCCCTGTCAGCTGCAAACTAAGAAAGCAATGTTGCATTTCCAGTTGAATGATTCAGTACTGTGCAGAGGGGAGACCACAGTAATGTCACACATTAACACCTACAGGGAGCTTGACTACAGTAATTTGTTTCACTTTTTTACCAAGGACAGTTTGGGACAGTTAGATTTATGAAGCTATAGTAAAATATTGACCATGTCAGTGGTAGAATTACACTCATTTCACTTTCTTGCTCTTTCTCTCTTACTTGCTTTAGTGCTATTTAAAATGCCTTTCTATGTATCTGCACATAGTTGTAAAAGAAACATTGACTGAAATTAATTATTTATAATTCAATTTATAATACTCTCATCATTTCAAATTATAAAAACATCTTTCCTGAGAGACTTTACTCAAGTCTACGTATAACTAAAAGCTACACTATATTTTTCTTCTCCTTCCAGAAACTTTTAATTAGTCGACTTCCAAAAACCCAGCTGTAGCATCTTGTGAATTGCTTGTACCTTCGTAGCCCTGTCCCTCTCTGGATTCCCTTCCCTGCTGTTTTGCTTCTGTGTTTATTGCAATGCCCACCCTCTGCAGACAGGAACTTGTTATCTTTTGGATGCTGAACACTGACATGCAGACAGCAGAGTAATGGCAGTGGCCTTTCTTCAGGAAGGTGTTCACCCTGCCAGCACCCTACAAAAATGGCAGACCTGACTCCTGTATTAAAGAGCTGCACTTACTTCCAGTTGTCTTCCAAGAGGAAAGGGAAAAGGTCAGCTGTGCCCCACTGCAAGGGCCACAGTGTGTATCCTGATGTTGAACAGCGGTTTCCTGCCTGTTTCTACTTTCTGTGCCACACAACCTGTGGTGCCACATCCACCCCACAGAAATATTAACTTCAAGAGTAGTAAGTGGTTTAGCTTGCTGAACTTGGTGCCTGACCATGAGCTTTTCTCCAGATGGAGGAGCAAAAATCATGCATAACCTGATGAAAGTGAAGGGACTCATTTGACCCATAGCTGTGCTACTGCATATATTGCCTCCACCCGAGGAGGGTGAAGAAATTGTCCCTGTTTCTTACCTGGTGCCAAGTCTTACTTGCCTTTTATCTAAACTCTTTACTTTTTCCATGCTCTGGAACATCAGCTGGCTGCAGGGCTGGCCCATTTGCCTCCCAGGTACCACTGTCTTCCTCCTTGAGCTGTAAGCAAAGCTGGAGATGGTGGAGACACCTCACTAGAAGAAAGTTCGGATGCACGTGAGTGTCTAAGCCTGACATTAGAGGTGCAAGAGCAGATGATTGCTACATGATGGGAGCTCAGGACACTTCTGTGGCACAAAAGTGAAATCCACTGCTCAGCAATTTCATGGCACTCTGACGTTGATCTCCTTGCTGCGACATGAAGACAAATGATGGTGTCATGAAACCTCCTGGTAACAGACAATGTGTCATGTTTCCTTCTGGTCTCTATTCTGTCGAAGAAATAAAAGGCTTAAAGTGTAGCAGAGGTCTGAAGGGGTGTTTTAGAAAACATGTCTGCTTCCAAAATCTTAAGAAAAATTATACCAAATAATCTGGAAATCATTTGCTACTCTTTTGAACGTAAGAAAATGTTATCATTGTTTTCTAGCAAATAAGTTTATTTACTTACATAGAAAAAAACAACAACAAAACAAAACGCGAAAAAACCAAAACCAAGCAAAAAACCAACCCTGAACAACAAACTTTATTTTAATAAATTAATTACATTCTAGTGGAGATTTAAATAAATAAATAAATTCCTTCTGTGTTTTCATATCAGATTTTCTTACTCCAAACCAAACCACCCAACAAGAAAAAAGGGAACAAAATGTCCTAAAGGACAATATCACAGATCTAAAGTTAAGTGATTTAAAATTAATAAAACATATCCAGTTGTACACTGTTTCATGGTTGCTTGGTAAATTATAAATCCATTTAAAAGCCTAGGACAAAAATGGCTACAAAGTTCAAGGGTAGCTCACACCCAAGAAGCAAACTCAAGGAAAAATTTCTTTATATTTCCTCTCCCTTAGCTTTTTCCTGACAAATAGAAGCAACTCACTTGATGGTCAGGACTTCCAGTTTTTGCCAGGCTAAGAAGCAGCTATGTTTCAAAGGAAGCAGGGAATATTGTATTTAATTCAGCAGCAGAGCATGTTGCCAGGACTGAGCTCACTGAGGAACAGGCTACAGAGCAATGTGGAAGTCAGGAAACAAGCCTGTCAGTGTTTTGCAGAAAGTTATTATCAGATCTTATTAATATACAAATTATAGTTTGAGGCATAACTACCCAACCATTTTTTCCAAATTACACATATTATTTCAATAGCTTTAGCAACTGTCAAATAGAGTTTCATAGGCCCTATTCACCTGGACTCATTTGAGTGACAAATTACTGAACTCTGTTAATGCCAGGAAAATTTATAACTACTATCAATACTTGAACAGATATTGATCCAATAAAAGTTTTATTATAGGTCTGAGTCATGCTGCAGAGAGAAATTGCCTTTGTAATGATCTTACTCCATAACCAGTGGTTCCAGTATGTGTGGCACTAAAAGAATCTGGAAGGTGTAAGCAATCAGAAAATCTCTCTCAGAGGAGTGATTTTTATGCAATCCAGCAAGAAACTATCCATCCAGTGTGTTTCTAATGATATTTAGGTCTGCAGAAATGTGGCAATACAGACTCTGGCAGCTTCCACAAGCCTCAATTTCTAAAGAAGAGGAAGACCCATGTAACTGTCAATGGTGGCCAATTGTATTGTTGGTTTTTTTTTGCTGAAAGCCTTGAAAAGCTGCTGTGACTTCAAGAGATTTGGTGAAGTTTCTGAATGCTCTGAAGTGACACAAGCAATAAGCTATCAGTCCTGTTCCCACTGGATTTTTTTATTTATATATATTTATTTTTTTTTAATTTTATTTTTTTTATCTTCAGAAGTACTGATGAGCGCATCTCAAACTGCACTTCAGAAACACCTAAATGGCCATTTGTTTTTTATTCCCTGTTGTCTTATTTTGAACTCAAAGTTTATTAAAAAAATTAAAAAAATGAGTCAAGTCGGGCTGAAAAAAACAGATGCAAAGGTTTTTATTTTGGAGGGGGCTTATTTTAGACTGTTTTCCTCTAAATAGTCATATGGTGAGGTGCAATCACATTGAAATACTTCTGTAAAGCTGCATGCTGTCTTAAGTCTGAGATCTACCATTATACCTCAGAAACCAAAATTGTTAGAAGGCAGCATTGCTGTACTTGTGAGGTTCACCCCTAAGCACCTCATATCATTAGACCTTTGTGATAATAAGCCTGAGTTGCTATTTTCCTTTGACATGGACTAAAGAAATTGGAGCAAGAGAGACACATTGAGACGACAGTGAGAACAAATAAACTTGAGACCAATGCTCCCAAACCAAGGAGAATGGAAGGTCAGGAGAGAAACTTTTGCTTTTGGAGGTCAGGAGAGAAACTTTTCAGTCAGTATGTTATTTTGTAACCGCAGATAGCAGAAATGGTATTACCAGGTACCGTGGCAGAGGAAGGGCTGGCATGAAGCTTATATCTGCAGTCTTTTAAGCCAGTCTAAATATTCATTTTCCATTACATTGCACTGCTATATGCTGAGACTATTTAATACAGATATTTTTAGGCACAGAAGTATTACTGACAACCTTTGTTCTGAGTTTGCAGATTCATTTCTGTAACATTTTCCCCTGTGGCCTTCTTACTATAAATCCACGAAATCCTTAAGAAAGCTGGACTTGCTCTAGGAAGATCTTTGAATAACTCAGTCATTTCATCCACATGCCACAGCTTTGCAAACTCATCATTTGTACAGTTGCAATTCAGCTCTTCTCTTGCCTCACTCAAACATAGCTGAGGTGCAGCAACCCTAGCAAGAAGGTTCTATGGGCTCCTTGTTATTAACTTAATCTTTTGTACCAATACCATGATTAACTTTGCATCTACAATTAATAACATTGATGCAAAATTCAGGCATTCTTACAAAACATTCTAATTTTACAGGCTCATGAGAATTTTCTTCCTTGTTATTGCTTTTGTTTCAGAAGTATTTGCTGTCAGATCCATGGATTTGGTGTGGGAAAACACCCCTCGCTGTCAATTGTTTGTCATTTCTGCCTGTGTTAACTAAAAGACAAAGCTAGCTAATTTTCCTTAGGATGCAACTGAAGGGGAAACACTGTCAAATTCCATCTGTCTGCAGTTCAGCTGGAAAGAGCAGGAAGACCTGCCTGGAGGGATAGAGCTGTGCAACTCTCTGAGTTCACAAGATTGGAGTGCTCTTATGCAGATGCCTAAAACCTGTCAGGTGTAATTTGAAGAGACCTTTTCAAGCCTTCAGAACATGACATCATGATAGATATTTCTAAAAGCTGATCAGAGATTAAACTAGTAAACATTCAGGTGACCTATATATAGAAAGAATTATGCACAGAAATACCACAAAATAAAATAACTTCATGTCTAAGCATGTGTGCTGTCTGGATAAAATTTTCCAGAGTAGGACATTTCATTTTTAAGGAGACCAAATATCATTTTGTCAGTGAAGTTGTAGCTGATGACATTTGCTATTCCTTTCTAACTTTCTCTGTTTCTGTAACAAATTTAACCTCTGTATCTTGCATTTAAAATTTAATATATAATTTTTGTAGTTAAATTAAGCAAAAGCAATATACCCCTGTGCAACCTCTCACTGATACCATTCATCTCTATATTTTTAGAGCAATTTACCTAACAGCGGGAGTTGTATTTCAAGAAGTAATTCCTGGGATTTGTTTTGAGGTGTGAACTGGCTGTTAAGAGAAGGAACAGACTCTGTGTGCACAGAAACCTCCTGTGGGTCTCACAGCAATGGGTGAGACCCCAGGAAGTCACTTAGTTCTGTGTTCTCTCCACAGCTGAGGGCAAGGGTCTGTTAAGAGCAGGGACAGGAGATGGCCCAATTCCAAGGTTGAGTTCCCAGCTGATTTGTTAATGGAGATGGCCAGCTATTTCTCATCCCAGCAATTATATAAAACCTCAAAAATGTTGTTTGGTTTTTTGGTTTTTTGTTGTGTTTTGGGTTTTTTTTTTGGTTTTTTGTTTTGTGGGGTTTTTTTATGAACTCTATTCATTGCTGAACTCTGCTGCATCAGATATTTCAATAGGGTGAGAATGGCCTATGGTGAGCAGAACTGAACTTCAGCTGGAGAAATGTGTGAGCATCCGTGGCTAGCTTGCCCCAAGGACTGCAAGAACACACTTTTCCATTCTGAATGTGCCCCAAAAATATGACTTGCTGACAATGGTTTCTATTAGGGCTATTGGTGTAAGCACAACCAAGAATCAAGTTAAGCCTTGCACACACACAAAGAAATAAAAAGACAATATGACCTTGGTTCTTTATCTTAACAAGCCTGATCTGCATGAGCCTGCCAGAGTATCATGCAGAAAACATGCATCACATTGAGCAGGTTCCTACACATCCCCTGATGCTGGTCTGGCATCACTTCTCCTCACTTTCAATACCCACAGAGCAGAGGGTTAATCAAGGCATCTCTCTGTCCTGGTGATCCCATCTGCCAAAACAGCCCTGGAAGCTGTTGATACATCATCTTGCTCTGCATCAATGCCCACTCACCAGAGTACTGCTGAGCTCCATAGAGAGTTCATGACAGCCTGACATGATACTTATGCCTCAGGAATGTGTATGAAGGCCGGGCTCTAGTCCTGCCCTGCAGAAAGCATTAAGGCTTTCAGTCCTCATGAAAGCAGTAAAAAGTGCCAACTTTATTCAGGTTGCATTGTTTTTTACTGTAAAACATATGCATACAAAAATTACGCCTGGAAATGTGTGCTTTGAAATGTCAGGAAGACAGTGACATGACCAGCATAAGCTTTGTCCTGATACTTACACACTGACTTCAGAGCTACAGAGAAAACAATGTTCTCTAAATTTGTATCTGGTTACCTGACCCCAAAGACTCCCTATTGATCTCAAAGGTCTTTTTATACAGATTATGTTGAAATATTAAGCTAAATCTTACACATGATTCCAGATGAATGTGGAATTAGTAGTTAAAGACACTACTTCAATATCCCTTCCTATTTATATGAACGAAACGCCATAGAAGAATTGCTTTTCTTGATTCACTAAGCGGTTCTGCGTGAATTGAAGCTATTCTGTGGGTAATATTAAGTATACAAGTTTACTTAAAGAGAATGACCACCTTTCTTCCACTGGCGTAAAAAATATTCTCCAGAAATATAAGCGAAAAGGTTTCATCTCATCTTTGCAGAAAACCATTTTCCTTTAAAAGAATTAATTTTGTCCTCTGTTCTCAGAAGTATATTGCTGCTCTTGAAAGTGTTACTCAGTTATCATTAATCGATTTATTTGTTGAAATCATACCTGTATCAGGTTTTGTATATTTCATTACATCTTGTGGTTTTGAACATCAATTTATTGAACTCGTTCCATCTACAATAAAATCAATTTGAAAGTGTGAAAAATCAATATTAAAAAAGTTCCTGAAACTTGTTCTAATCTGTATACTGGAAGAATATATCTTCATAGCTGCATTAGAGAGGGATGTCTTTAAATCTATTCAATGTATTTTGTGAGTTTTAATTAATTGGGAAGACAAGCATTTAAAGACAGAATATTAGACATTCTTAGTAGAACACACTGAAGCATATGAAAATAAATATGCTATATTAAAGCTTGCATTACATAATGTGCCTCATACAAAAAGTCATGTCTAGCATTTTATAAATTTAGTAATAGCCAGTTCTAAAACTGGCCATTAGTTCTAAAACTCAGAGAAATTTCTGAACCAGGTTAAAATAAATCTGTTTGCTAAAATCAAATGTAAAGCCCTATATAGGAAATGTATACATCAAGTAATGAATGAAATGCATTCCTACTTCTTCTATTTTATTATTATGTTTTCTTTAGACAGGAGCTATTATATTATAAAAACGTATTTTACATAGTTTACCATTTAACCAATGCATTATGTCAGAAGCTTCAGCACAGATTGCTCTAATATTAAGAAATATAAAGGAACAGCTCCTAGCAAACAGAAATATAAGTAATGTTCAGTCACTTAAATTAATCATAGAATCATAGAATGGTTAAGGTTGGAAGAGACCTTAAAGATCATTAGGTTCCTACCTCCCTGCTATGAGCAGGGACACCTCACACTAGACTAGGATGCACAAAGCCTCAACCAACTTGGCCTTAAACACCTCCAGAGAGGGGACTTCCACAACCTCCCTCCACAACCTATTCCAGTGCCTTACTGGAATTCCAGTGCCTTCACCTTACATTCTGATGTCTAACCTAAATCTACCCACTTTCTGTGTAAAACCATTACTCCCTGTCCTATCACTACCCTCTCTGGTGAAAAGCCCCTCCCCAGGGACTTTGATCCCTCCTTTATCCCCCTTTCAGCTCTCTTTAAAAGAAAAACAAACAAACAAAAATATATAGAGCACCAAGACTTTAACTGTGACTGGAAAACTATTATGTGCCATAAAGCCTGTAACTCTATTAATTCCATATTCATCCCAGGACCCAACAGAATGATGAATTTTATTTCCCAGAAACATCTTTTGAAGGTGTTTCGTGTTTCTTGAGTGCCAGGAGTCAGAGGACAATGACCTCTTTGTGGAAATTGTTTCTCCCATTTCGCCAGATATTTCTGTCTTGTGTTAGCTCATATTTGTCTATGCTGGTGATTGGGTATCCTTTACATCATGTCCAGGATGGTCCTTAACACACAGCCTCTTCTCCATGGGCCAGGCACAGAAGGCTATATTACAAATAATATGCACTACTAAGCCTTTCACGGACACCTAGTAAACAGAACAGAACAGACATCTCCATCATCCCCATTGTTACCCCAACGATTTCCACCACAGATGTGGTTCTCCATCAGGCTCTCTCTACTCCACCACTGTTCAGCCAGTTACCATTAGTGTCATAAAAAGCCCATCTTCAGACAACCATATACATGTGAGTCACATAGATGAATACACATCTCAGTAAAACTAGCAGTTATTTAATGCAGGAGAAGAATGATGCCATGCATGCCATACCATTTCCTGTGAGGAAATTCTAGATACCTAAACCATACCTTCAAGTTAACATCCTATTTCTGTAGCAAAAAGAGATTATGTTTCCAAATTTATGTCTTCATTCCTCATATTCAAAAATGACACAAAGTATTTTTCAAAGCTAACTTTGGGAGCTAAGATTCCTAGCCATTGTCCTGTAAGAAACAATGACAAGAAAAAGAGCCAAGCACCAAATATTAAAATTATTTTATTTCTCTCCCTTTTCCCAGCTTTAAAACACATCTTATATAGCATGCCTACAAGACCACACAAATTTATAGGGAATTGTACTGTAAAATATGGAATGAGTGGTTTCCTTTCTCCAGGCTAACACCTGCACTTAAGTAGAAGTTAGTGCATCATGAAAGGGCACAGTGACATTTCTGGGCATGCTGCAGAATTTTTAATGCATCCTGTATGTTTTTAATACTCTTTCATTTCCAAAGCAAGTGTTTAAGGAAAAGTAACAAGTGTTCAAGGTAAAATGTGCTTGTTTTCCTTTTCACAGATTATGATTGCTCAATGAGATCAGCTTTATCCCAATGCAAAGTCTTTGTGGGTTGGATTCTTATAATGAACCTCTGCTGAAAGATGTGTAAATGTTGTTGAAGGGGTCCCTGCAGCTTTTGGGTTTGAAAAGGCTTACATATACTTTGTTTTCTTGCAGAGAAATAAATTAGATCCACAGGAAGTGACTATCATGGTGCTGCTGCCTAACAGGGTATCAGCTCCTGAAGGGAGGACATACTCCACAGCTCTTCCCCAAGCAAAGGTTCTTCCCCTAGGCAGGTTATCTGCACCCAAGCTGCCTGTGTGCTGCCCTCCTGTAGTCTATACCAGGTATCAGTTAGCTAAGCACTCTTTGACACAGTCCAAAACCATTTCAGGGAGCTTGATAGCTATTAAACTGTCAGAGGTCAGCACTGGTCCATGGCTTATCCCAATTTCATTATGCTACACATACCCTGTGTATCTTCCACACCCTTAAAACAAAATATTTTGTTGTCTATATTGGTTAATAATCTTCCCCCTTCATCTAGTGCTGGTGAGCAGAGCTGTACAGAGCAGTACAGGAATTTATTCGAACTGCAACTGGAGGACTGGGTGACTACATGAAACAAGGCTACAATGAAGAATGATGACTTGGTTGGGGTGAGGAGATTATGACTGAAAGGTAAAGGAAGAAAATGGGGCAGTGTCTGAGAGGAAAGGATGAGATAAGTATGAAAAAATAAAAAGTCAAAGCAAGGAAAGGAATAAAGCAAAAAAGAGAGCAATGAGAACCAAAAATAATAAAAAACACAGGGGAGAATGCAGCTCAGGGGCAATGATTCGTAAAAAAGGCAGGAAGCACAGGATAAAAATAATGTGGTCAAAAGAGCTGGACCTGCAGAACTTCACTGGGCTGAATTTAGTATTTTCAGTCCCTGAGGTGGGAATAGCCCAGGTATGGAGAGGAAAGGAGTGATGGTGAGTCCATCTGTGCTGCTAATCAGATAGATGTTGCTGGCAACAACATTCTACCTTCCATTTTAGCATTATTACTAAGCCTTTTAGTCATTCCCATCCTTCTCATCACTAGCCATGAAAGGCCAGCAGCTGCCTAAGCAGTGTGCTATGCAAAGGCAGTGGTCCTGTGCTCAGTGGGGAGACATTACAGCATGGCAGCATAAAACCCAGCTAGGAGTAGGACTGAAGGTCTATACTGCTCCCCCGGCAGTACCCTATTCTTACAGAGTGGTGTCCCTGGTGCACAAAGTGCAGGGAATGCAGCCCACCAGTTCTCATAGAGACACATGATTCCTACATTAAATTAAGTATTACTTACTGTTTTCTGAACGGAAAAAAATAGGTGGTGAAAAAAGGTGAAGCTTCCCTTCTGCTACAGCACACACAGCATTTCAGTTCATACAAGTTCACAGGTAAATCCTATGAGTTAGGACTAAATCAAGGACTTATTGCTGCTATGTCCTCATCTGATGCTTTCACTTCCTTCATTGCTCGCTTGAGTTTCTGACTAATTATCAAAACTGGCTGCAGGCATGAGTCATGTGCTTTAACAACCTGATTAGCCAGTCAAAAAGGATATAGTAATTTTTCACTAAAGCAATTTTTTCTAATTGGGTCATGGTCTTTTTTTTCTCTACATGATGTGTCACGAAAACGTGTTCAATCAGTTTAAAAGCCCCCATCCTTGAAAAGTGGTCTGCCACCTACACTGATTTCCATGCGAATTACAATACAGAAAAAAACATAAACCACAGTGATGAAAATATTTTTTTTGCAGTTTGTCTTAAAGGCAAAGGCACTTTTTGGCACTCCTCGATAGGGCATCACTTTTGATCTTCATGTAGTTCCTTGCCACTTTATAACATGCTTTGTAATCCTGACCTTCTTCCAAGAGCAGCTTCTCTTAATTATTTAATTTTGACTCATACATGAATGCACAAATGAAGATTTTTAGCAGCAATGGGACTAATGGAAATCAGAAGCTATAAGTCAAGCAGACATGAGAAGGTGAACAGTTCAAAGTCAAATTTGATGCTTTCTTCTTTTAATCCAAATGTCAGAAGGGGATTAAAAGAAAGCATGCTACCAGCTGGAAAATGTGTATCCTTCCATTTCTGAAGAACAGGTGTATATTATAAAAGGAAACATCTCTTCACCGTAAGGTCGATTTTAGATGCTTCCAAATGGGCTGAAATACCTACACAGCACAATGCCAACACACTAACTTGGGTCCCAAATGAGGCAAAGTAGCTAGTTAGCTTGCAGGACCCTTTGCCAGGGGAGCTATACTGATCCTGACTCCAGCGCTAAGGTGTTTTGATTGTAGAGATGGATGCAGAGGTGTAATGCCAGCTAAAGGTCTCGCAGTGCGGTGTGACTTGGAGCACTCATGGGACACAGCCACTCAACCTGCCATCACAAGGGGGGGCCACTGCATCACTGCACTGGTCAGTGTAAACCTACACCTGAGAATCATCACCTGAGGAATCAGAATCCAGATGAGAGACTGAGTGACCTCAGAGACCTTCATCCAAACATTTCAGTGCACCACAATGAGATCACATAAAACCCTGCTGGAAAACAGAGAAAGACTGTTTATGAGAAAGGATGTTCAACTGTTCTAGGAATTTTACACAGTTTCAAAAGGGGCCCTGGTCCCATTTGCACATTATTTGAGTAAATATCTCCCTTTTTAATACTAGCTCCTTAATGCATAGATGTGCATCATATTTAGGTTGTGCTAATGAATTATTTAATAAATTTTTACTATTTCTGGTGGAAAGAACTGGACTAGATATTTGCTTGTTGAATACTTTGATTTTGGGTAGATTTTTGCCCTTTCCTGAAGTACTGAAGATTGGTCTCAGAGAAAGGATAGAGAAAATGAAGAACACAGCTGCTCCTCAATATTAAAGGCCTCAGAAGTATTTGCCCAGTGTATCTTGATTATTATCACTGTCAGATTTTGGGTCAGAAGACAATTTTCCCCCAATTGGCCTTGTCAATGACTGTTTTTTCCTATCTCTAAAGACAAGGTTATTTCTAAAGCTTGCTTGATTTCACCCCACAAATGCCACATGGTCTACCCTCTTTTTAATTTTTTCTGTAACACAAAATAGCTGAGGCCTTTTACCTTATACTTTAGGTCCTAGTTGGCCACAGGCTACTGGTAGTGTTTTGTGGCCTCTGCTGAACAGGAATGTGAGACAGAGATGTTCTGCAGGGCTTTTGGTCTGAACATCTGCTGCAGAGTTGCCTGTGACAGCAGGTGAAATTCAGAGTCTGCGTACCACTGTTTGTGGCAAATTTTCTTCTGAGTGCCTTGTATGATGCTCTTCTATCACCAGGTAAGTGGGGGACACAGGCCAGGACATGAATATTTTGCGAAGAACAACAATTTTAGCAAAAAAAAAAAAAAAAGTTGAGTGGAGTCCAGCTCATTAGAAGTCTCACTTTTGGGATGCACTTGACACACTTTTGTCATAAAAGGGCAAAATACAACTCAGAAGTCCAGCAGAGCTGGTGCCACCTCAGCTACATGAAGACTCTGATTCAAAGACTCTGTTTTCCTGTCCTGGTCTCTGTGACCCTCTCAAGCAGAGATCTTTTCTTCAACTGTAGAGAAGGTGCATTTCCCACCCTCAGTGCTGCCTTTGCACCTCTGCACCTGGAGCCAGTGGCATCAGGCGTAGCTTTTCGGCAATTGCCTAAAATAAGAAAGCAAGGCAGAGGAAAGAAGGGCTGGGGAAGCCTCTACCATGCTCAGAAAGCAGAAGGTTTCTGTTTCCACAGCATATCATTTTCTTTCCCTTCCTTCCCATTTTGTCAGTGCCCTTATTTCTTCTTGCCACAGAAATGACTCTTCTCCCCACTCACCTTTCCTTCAGAGAAAGGTTAAGAGCAAACAAGAGGGGAGGCAGAGGAGGGCAGGGAGAAAATGTGGATGGAGGGCTGGGAGGAGTCACTTCGAATCCAGCTCCCAGGGTCGTCCGAGAATGCAACAGTCCACCCTTTTTATATTTTTTTCTGGGCACTTTGTATTCATTTAAGGTCAAAATTTGAATCTGAAATTAACAGGAACAAGTTGATCTGTAAAAGTTTCAAAACTAGATCAAAAACATAACAGTGGAGGAGAATAAAAAGAGAGCATCTTTTATTAAATAATAAGCTGAGGCTCCTCCTGTAAGACAATGTGAGTCAGTGAAATAAACCCCAGTGAACACAATAGAGAGATTCATTAGCCAGGGAAATAGTCATTATAAAGCTACTAAAAAGTTGTCCTGCCACTGAATCTCGTAATGAAGTGTTTAAACTTTTTAATTAATTTGAGAGAAAAAGTAATCAAGAGAAAGCAAGCAGTCTGCCAAATTCCTAAAAAGTAAATTTTTAGATGTGCACACCTGAATACAAAATACATTATTTATCTGTATTTCATCTTCCCTTTGCTGCTTCATTTTTCTTCTACCTTATTTGTAATCTCCTCCCACCAACTCAAACCAGTGTCACACAGAGATTCTCACTTCAAAGGGCTGCTGACGGGTGTCCTGTGACTCCCAGGGAATCGTATATCCCATGGGATTTCACTGACTAAGGAGCACATCCTGCAAGCCAGGCACACATCGAAGGGGACTGCAGAGTGACACCCTGATGGGAAACCCATCAACCACCCTTCAGTGCCTATCCTCTGCTCCAAATGAAACTGCCCCATTTAAGAGTAACATGTTCTAATAGTGTTCAGAGTAACATGTTCTAATAGTATGAATCAAAAAAATAACTTAATCCTTCCCTTAGGAGAATTATGTAAGTACATTAAGCAGTAGTTTACCCTTAGGCAAAAGGAAGATAACACTAAAAAGCTAAAATCAATGTGAGCAATTCTGAGGAACATCTAGTCTCTTATGAGAACATTAATGCAAACAACATCAACCCTACATATAATTTTTAATATAATTCAGGCTATTAAGGAAATGTGCACTGTGTTAAAGCACATGAGCTTATACTACATGCTGCTGTTTTTCTCATTTCTGTAGGGAATATTACCTTTACCTGCCCCTTACATAACACCTGCTGCCAGAGCTTATGCAAGGGCAGCCAGGGGCCCTTCAGCTGATGGTATCTTTGTCCCTAATGGAGAAGCATGCCATTCCAGCTTGCTGCTGGCAGGAAAAAGGGCATACCTAGATTAAGATATACATCTTCCTGTCAGCAGAAAACAAGTTCTCTTCTTGCAAAAAGAAAACTCTCTTTCCTAAGCAAATAGTATTTCATTTTCTCTCCGTCTATAGCACTAGGGAAAATGTTTCATTAAGACAGACTGTGAATTGTTGTTGTCTCTGTGTCAACATGAAGAAGGTTATGTCGCCTGCTTCCACAGGGCCCAGATATGAGCTAAGCATGGATAATTCTGATACAGATACTATAGACAAGCTTGAATAATCTGAGAAGGGAATTCAAAAAACAAGGCTGGTTGCCAGCTTGGCTAGAAGACATATGTGCCTGGAGCACTAATGGGACAATGATCACTGTGTGCAAGTGTAGGACACAAGCAAGCTATGTCACCACTCAGCATATGTGAGCTATAATGTATGAGGCATCACTGCACATGGTGGAAGCCTCAATGTCTTTGAACTCAGGATACAAAACAGATAACAGGAATGAGCCTAATATCAATATGCTGATGCTCTCTTCCCTTTTGTTGGAGCAAAGCAAGCTGGAGAACTATTTTTAGTGTTGGTACAGCTCTGTGGCTTGGTGGTCATGCTCTCTGGACTGTAAAAGAGGCAGACCTTGAAAAAAAGGGCAAACTGATATTTCTGACAACTGGAAAATCTCCATTATCCTGGTTTTTTTTTTTTTTTTTTTTTTTTTTCTCTTGTCCATATTATGAAGAAAATACTAACTAATCTCATTTGTTGCTCAAATCTGGCTGAAGATCAAGAAATATCTGACTTCTTTCACTGGCCAAAAAATTTGTAATAGTTTCCTGACTTTGCTGAAAGAGCTTCTCTGATGGATTGTGCTTCATTGTCTTGGGATGTCCTCATCAATGGTACAGGACAATGACTCTCTTTATCTAGTCTGGCAGTAGAGAAAAAAGCTGTCAGTTTCAGAAAACTCCAGATTGTTATTGACTGTGTGACTCTCTTTTGCTTTACTAAATGGCTATGATTTGTCCTTCATCATTCCTGTAATCAAATACTTTGTGTCCTTGGGCCTGCAAATTGAGGATTCTTCTCTCAAAAAGTTCAGGTAGATGATAGGAACACCTCCAGGTCAGCAACCAAGTGGGATTTACACATTTAGCAGATGCAGAACCAAACTCAAAAGTATTAAATAACTACTGGAATAATGGATAGCAAAACTGAACTTGTCTCTGGCTTAGAAACAGCATTTACATACCCACATAGCAATGTGAAAAACAAGAGGATCTCTCCTGTTTTTCAGAGAGACCCAGGACATCCAGGGGTGCAGGCCCACCCCTAGTAAAACCTCAGCTGCATAGTGCAGCAGCATGTGCTGGGTCCTGACATGATTGCTGGGCAACCAGAAGGAACCCTTAGGTCTTGAGTCTGGTAAAGAGCAGCATGAGACCTAGCCATGGTGGACTGTTAACCCACTCACTATTCATCATACATATTGATAGTACTAACTTCATTTCAATTGACTTTATGTATGGGTTTATTTTGTATAAGGCATTAGAACTCACAGGACTTGGGGCTTGGTTAGCTATGAATTTCTTTTTAAGAGTTATTTTGGCTCTAATTACTCTCATAAGCTTTGGACTTGGCACGTTTTTTGGATCTTCAACTTTCTTTAGAAAAATGTGTTTTGTTGGCATCGCAGCACAATTTCCAGTAGTTCTGCTTTTTTGAGGAGTAAAATACACCTTAACTCAGTTTAGATATATTCAGTCAGTGTCCTTTGCTTGAAGCATGAAAAGCATTTAAACCATTATCAGTTTTGCAGCAGAGAAAGCAAGCACCTGACAAGCATTTTATTCCATACTCAATTTAGAGCATTAGCACAACAAATAAATTACTGATAAAAGTAAGCAGTTCTCCAAAACTGGTACAAGGTCATGTTTACTCATTTTGAGCAGTTTCTTTTTTAATAGGAATGCAGTGATAGTCACTCTTAACTGCTTTTCCAGATTAGGCAGGTGATCACTGTATTATTTAAAAATAAAAACCTACTCAGCATTCTAGATTTATTTTTTTTCTACTTTGTGCTGACTAGAACCGTAGTAATTGGATTCCTTCATTCCTCCTACATCATCCTGGGTCAAACAAACTCAGGTGATTAAAATTAAATGGAGCAAGTAATGGATAAAGCATTAGTATCAGCACAAACGTACTCATTTGAATGCCTTCACTGTAGTGTGTATCCCTCCCATCATTGCAGGAGAGCTTGAAGGCTGCTGTTGTACAGAACAGCTATGAGAGTTGGTTCGCGAGACAATTGTGTTTCAAGTATTTTGTGTTTTTAGTTTATCCACAATGGGCAATAACATCCATAAGCAAGCTAATGCCCTTTCTAGCTGAGAAAGTGGATGAGTTGAATGTCCAAAGCACTGCATTTCAAAAAGCCTTTAATGTACCCAAAAAGCTTTCTTTACCCACCCTTTACTAAAATGGTGAATTGTTTCTCCCTATGATGCTGTTCAGTCTCAATATGAAAAATGCACTCAGACTGGGGCACTGGAGACAGCCTCTTACACAAGGCTTGGAACCCTACATTTCAGGCAGACCGTGCCTTCACAAATGTTTCATTAGAGGTTCATTCATTGCGATGTGTAAGAAAATTTAAAACTGATGAGTTCAGGAAATCCTTTTCGCAGAACCCTACCAACTTGTATTGGATGCTTTAGAGAAAAGCAGGATGCAGCAGCAGCAGCTGGAGCTGATATCAACACCTTCAGAGACTCTCCATGGTTCTCAAGTGGCTGTCACAGACATCAGTTGGAGAATTAGAATTTTTCCATAGCAGCAAGCTGCAAGTAACATGAGTATTGCAGGTCCTGCCCCTGTTTGTAAAGAAACTGTGATTCCTTGTGTTATGTGCAGATGCTCATGTCCCAGGGCTGACTAGAGGTCTGAAGACTTGAGGATGGGCAGGAAATCAAAACAGGAATGATATAAGTTGGCTTTTCTGGGGAGGAAAAAAAAAAAAAAAAAAAGTTTACCAAAAGCTCAAGTCTCAATTTATCCCTAGTTTCTGAACTGTAGGAAATAACTGCTTAGGGATTTAGTCTGTTCTTTTGCTCCACTAACAGGATCTTTCCAGGACCCATGCCAGCTCCTCTTTATCTGCATTCTATTTGTGAGAGCCCTGTGACCTTGGATGCTACGGGACTGAGAGTAATTCTGGCAATATTTCACATTTTCAAGCACTTTACCAACTCTACATATCAAATAACATAACAAAGTACCAAAAATAACACATCTCCCAAAACAGAGCAAACATTAAGTAAAGGCTGAACACACTTTGGTGACATCCTCTGATAAATGATAATTTTCTTTTGACCCAGAACACAGAAAATGTGTTGAGTAGCAGAATATCATAACAGGAGTCCTTGCTGCCTAAAAAGTTATTTTGTCTCTGTTTTGTTTCCTCCCACATGAAAAGGTATAAACATTAATGAGTGAGGATTGTCAGCTGCAAGAAATCCAAGTTCTGTTTTTTGATAAGAAGGTCAGAGCTCATCTCCAAAAGCCCAAAATATTGCTGTTTATTTCTCACCAAAAAGGCACTTGGGATCTCTTTTCCAAAAAAAAGAAATGCTTAGGTGCCCAAAGGTCCAAACATGCCCAGAAGCATTTTGTCTTTGAAACACTGAAACAAAATGCATTTATTCAGTGATCACTAAATATAAAGCTCAGGAACATTGATATGAGCAAGCACTGAAGCCCAGGTCTCATCACAAATGAGTGCCCGAACCACAAGGATGGTGAAGCTGTTTTTCCATTTGCCTTTCAGCCTTCCAGCCACACGTATGATGTATGGTAATCCACCGTACATGAAGATATGAAGCAGCGAGGGAGCCTGAGAGAGGCCTGTAATGCTGCTGTTATAGAATGCTTTTGGAAGGTAGGAAACATGCAATTGAGTCCTAATGCACAAAAACAACCTAATGGAAATACAGCATCCTACATCTCACTGTCACGCTTGACCTATTAGCTCATAAAGAGGTATCACCAGCTTGAAGGAAAAGTCTTAGAAACCTGCTTTTGTAATGTCTTGAGTGATCAGAAGTGCCAGAATAAGGGCCCAAATATTGTACTAAGATGCACTTCTTTCTGTACAATTCCTTCTTTCTGGCTGACTCAACTCTGCACGCCTGTGCTGGCTCTTCTGGGCTCCTCTGGCTTCACAAGGCAGGCACCTCAACTCAGTGGGTGCTGCTGCAGGGCCAAGTGCCTAAACACTGTAACACAAAGTACTGCCAGCTCCATTCTGCTTAATGCTTGGAGCTCTGTATCCTCAGGTACTTCAACACCTTAACAATTACAGAATCACAGAATGGCAGGGGTTGGAAGGGACCTCTGGAGGCCATCTAGTCCAATCCCACTGCTAAAGGTTTTCCTAAAGCAGGTTGCACAGGGTGGCACCCAGACAGTTTTTTAATGTCTCCGGAGAAAGAGACTCCACAACCTGTCTGGGCAGCCTATTCCAGTGCTCTGTCACCCTCAAAGTAAAGGAGTTTTTCCTCATTATCAGATGGGGTTTCATTTGTTCCAGTTTGCGCCCATTGCCCCTCATCCTGTCACTTGGCACCACTGAGAAGAATCTGTCCCCACCCTCCTGACACCCACCCTGTAGATATTTATAAGCATTGACAAAATGCCCTCTGTCTTCTCCAGCCTAAACAGATCCCGGTCTCTTAGCCGCTGCTCCATCGTGAGCTTCTCACAGAGTCAGGGGCTGCTTCAGGAACAAATTCCTCTGGCGCCGGGGTCTTCCAAAGCTGCATAATCAGAGTCCACAGGCAGCAAATCCACTGGCCACAAAATCCAAGTCCACTGGCCAAGCTCACCCCTCCTGGCACGTTCAGGGAATGTTCCACCACATTCCTCCACAAGTGCAGGGGCACAGCTGCCATCTTGCCATGGGCTGCAGGGAAACTTCTGCTTGAGCACCTTCTTCTTCACCAACCACCAGCACTGCTCTCCTTTCCCAGCACAGCTCTTCTTCTTTAAGTGCTCCCTCTGTTCAGCTCTTATCTCAGTTCTTTCCTCTGTTAATCACAGAGGCACATCTATTGTCCCTCTAATGTCTCCTTGGCTGAGTTTGGAGCAGGGGGAGCTTCTCAGCTTCTTACCGGAGCCACTTCTGTGGCCCTTCCGCTGCTACCGAAAAACCCACCAAACCAGAACAATCATCCAAAACAAACGAAGGACTGAGCCTCTAATACAGACAAATGCACAACCACAGCAAAGACCTGTCACTGGCAGCAAGCTCATTCCTGCTCATCCTGCAGTGAGCAGGCTGTTCCCAAGGCAGCTGCAATCCCAGTCTCAATGGGCTGAAGTGTGGCCCCAGGCCAGGACCACTTGTGGGCTCTTTGTGACACTCCAGGAAAGAACGCAGGAAAGGAAAAGACAAATGTTTGGTTTTCTGTTCTTTCATCTAAGCACTTCTCATTTTTCCCTCTCTTGTTTTTACTTCCCAAATTAGACTTCTCTGAAGTGCAAGGTGGGAAGCTTTTATTGCTGTGTTACTGAAAGGTTGCTGGTTCATGTTTCTGAACCAAGTTTGTGTCTCTTTCTCAAAAGGGTGATACTATCCCTTTTAATAACTGACGGATAAATCTCCACAGGGAAAGGAATAAAAAATATTTCCAATAGTGTACTCTACTTCTTTATTTTTTTCCTCAAATAATTAATGAAATCAATGGCTTGTAATAAAAAAGATAAGTCATTAGCAATCAGCTTTTATAGCAATACCAATGGAAGTGCATTATTACCTCTTATAGTGCTTAGCTTCCATCTGTTACAACTGTTCCCATTTATTTTCTGCACAGTTATCAGAATCTATATTATTACACTTAATTCTACTCTGTTTTCCCTCCAGTTCTTTATTGTCTGGAGCTAGCGAGCCTAAGAACCATTAAAAGGGAAATAACCATGGAGGTTTATCTTTGTCTGATAATCCTCTGCTAGAATATGAGCACAGCTGTAAAAAATTCAATTGAATTTTGCTGAACTTTGTGAATTATTTCAGTGTTGTCATTGGCCTTAAATTCACAAAATATTCCAGTGTGTCGTGATCGTTACATATTACATCACACATGGAATATCCCTTCATTCACTCCTAATCTGTATGCTATAGGATTTTAGTTAATGATAATGCATTTAATAGCAAAGAGTTCAAATAAATTCTCAAAGTCAGCTGAACTTAGTTATATCATAAAGTCATTTTTAAGGAGTAATTTAAGTTTTCTAGTCTTCTGTTGTATTAATAAAATATGTTGCTGTGTGGCTGATATGAAATAATGCACAGGCAATTAATGATCTAGCTAAACAAACCATTTTATGCATTCTAAATGATTAAAAGAAACTGTAGCTATTGACATAAATTAGAAGGTTATATGTTACTATGTTCCATTTCTAAGAGAGGAAGATATTTTTATTCTTTATTGAAATAAGCTACTGTAGCTTTACATTCCCCTAAAATATAAAGAGGTTCCAAAATGTGACAAACACTGAAGGTGGATAAGAATTAAAGCAATGAGTGTTTTTTATTTCCCTGTGAGAGATGTGCTTGTACAGCATGGCATCTCCAACCAGCTATGAAATCAAAGATAAAATACCTAAACTAAGCTTAAACTAACAAGGTCAAACTAGAGGTAGAACACTGTAAAGATACAGATTCACTGTTAGCTTCTGTGAACACTATTGCAAAGAATCAGCACTGGAAGGCAATATTTGGGCTACTCTAAGTCCTGAAACCCAAGTGCAAAACCTACTGTATGTACAACTGTACCAAGAGCAATAATTAGTCATTCTACAGTTTTGCTCCATTTTGGGTGTCCGTGCAAAATTTGTTACAAGCCATTTACCATTCATCTATATGAACGAGATATAAGTATTTTATAAGAAGTATAAAATACTGTCAAGCACAACTAAGAGGACAACACCATGAGCTGATTCCAAACAAAGAATCTTGGCTGACTAACCTCAGACATCTAAACACAGAACTCAGACCTTCATAGCAGCTTCTAACAAGTCAGAATCATGAGTTCACCTGGGAGCTGTTAGGGTAAATATTGGTTACTTAGTAATCCTAGTGTCTTAATGGTCCTCCCAGCCAGCTTTAGGAAGGAAAACTAAATTCTTGTCATTTTTTATTTTTTGTTTTGTTTGTAAATAGAAGACCAATTTGTCTTTTGTAACTCCACGAAAGAGTTCAGCAGCATTAGTCCTGGGGGAGAGTAGGTTATTTCCTGCAAGTGCTTGTGACTTGAAAGGTTAAAGAGCAGAGAAGTATCCCAATGCTCCATCATCCCCTAGGAACTTCCCACTTGCTGTCTGCAGCAGCTGGATTTTGTGAATCCCAGTTCATGGACTCTTACAGTCAGGTTTTTAAGAGCTGTGTTGTGAGTCCTTACAGGATTATTTTTATGAACTAATTTGTGCTGACTAGTCCAATGTGGAATTAGCAAGAAGTTTCCTCTCAGCTCCTTCTTGGAAATAGCCACCGTTACAGGAACCATGCTAGGGCTGTAAGAGTACAAGTGCAACCTGTTCAGCTGCTCTGATGTTCTTCCCATAAAGAACCAAAACATATAAAGGTTGTCTCCCAAAAAGGGATTCAGCTGTCACAGAAGAGAAATTTAAA
>NW_009954190.1:1724912-1726710 GCF_000747805.2 Chaetura pelagica | reverse complement strand
AATGCACTCAGAACAGATTTTGGCTTTCAAGGGCAAATCAGGAGTCTAAATAGATTTTTGGATTTGGGCCCTGGAGTACTGAAAACAAAGGTGAGGAAGCAGAAAGGATTTTAAATGGGCAAGTTGAATAAAGAAGACTTATTTTGATGTAGAATATGCAAGAACATGCTTGCAGGCAGCAGGACAGGAGCCAGAAGAGTTGAATGTGAGGCTGAAAACAGAAATAAATAAGGAAAGGAGGCTTGAGATAGCAGGGACTGAAGGTGTGAGAATAGTCCTCAGACCTCAAAACTGGAAAGAGGCTGTGACAGGGAAGCAGAAACTAATGATGGGGTAGCAAAAGGATGGAGAGGGCAGAAACTCTACTTGTCTCATTTTTTAATAGGTGGGGGAGTTGGACTAGATGATCTCTAGAGGTCCCTTCCAACTCTGACGATTCCATTATTCTGTGGTGAAGAAGTATGAAGAGGAGGCAATACAGTCTAAGAGGAAGATTGCCAAGGAAAACTATAGACTGACCCTAGTCAGACAAGATATTTTCTTATAATTTACAGTATTAAAATATAATTTATTTTATCATAATTAGAAATAACAATGGAAAACAATTCACTTTTGAATACATGGCAATCAAATCCATTCTTCAAGAACATGTGCCCAAAGACATTTACCTATAGAATGAATTGCAATATTTTCCTGCTATTTGGAAACTTTGAAACTACCTGAAATACAAAAATTACTGCTTGACTGACAACACTTACAGCTTTTTTAACAATTCTACTTTTGTAGTTGTTATTTTAATAACTTTTCAGCATTACATTTTAATTTCAGTAAGAGGAAAGGGCAGTTTCAATGAAAAAAAAGGAGAAGGCATCATACAGACAACATAGGCAACGATGGCCTGCCCATTAGATTAGATGGTGGTAAAGGAGGGACAGATAAATTCTAAAGGGCTTGTTGTTTTTTTTCCCGCCGTAAGTAAAAACTATGCCTGAAAGTCCATTAAATAAAACTACTTGTCTTGGCAGTGCTAAGCTAACTGTTGTACTCAATGATCTTAAAGGTCTTTTTCAACCATAACAATTATAGGATTCTATACTTTTTAAAAGTCCTATATAAAAATATAGCTAAATTCCAGACCCAGCATTTTTTAAATTATCTAGTATTTATCTGGAGAAAGAGTCAATTTTCTCTTACGGAAGGAGGAGGAGGTTTTTCAGGCAGCACTGTGTAATCACTTCTGGGAAGGAAAAGGAAAAAAATAGATGCCTTTCTGGAGTTATCACAGCCAAAATCACCAGTACCCATTAAATGCTCTGTGGTCCCAGGTCAAGGCTATGACCTTAAAGGAGGATATGTTGAGGCTTCGCTCGATCAGTCACACTGGGGTATTGAGAAGCAGCCTGGGAAAAAATGTCAGTGCAGGAATGACAGAGCTGTCCAGACAATGGGCTTTCCACTGGGCTCAGAACCTAGTTCCCACTAGTTCAATTTCTTCTTGATCCCTGCTACTGGGTGTTTTTCCCCAGCAAAACAAACCTTCTGAAACACAGAAACCAACTTCAAGTCTTCTCACTGCTCTGCAGGACCTCAGTTTCCTGGGCATGGACGTATTGTATCCAGGCTAAACGGTCACATGCAAAGCTCCTCTGCTTTAAAGAACCTCTAGGGGTAGAGAAATTCTCTTGACTATGGTGAAACACCAGCAAGCTGGATTCAGTTTACTGTAGATATTTGATTGGTGGGAACAACAAGGAATACAAACCTATTAATTGCTCATACAGAGGTTCAACTGTGGTTC
>NW_009954190.1:1703169-1724834 GCF_000747805.2 Chaetura pelagica | reverse complement strand
AGCAGGATTTCAGAAATAAGGAGATGCAGCTGTACAGGCAACTTACTCTATGTACCCTTTCCCACATTTTAAGGGACAGGCTTCAGCCTAAGTTTTCAGGACAGTCACCAATTCATGGCATTCAGTGGTTTGTTTTTTTTTATTTGAAAAAATCCCCTCAAAATACTTTGGGCCTGACTGTGAAGAATTCTTGGTCATATCAGAATGTTAGTAAATGACTAGGTGATTTTGAGAATCCCATACTATTTGTTTGCATTTAGTCTAAATGTCTCATGACAAACCCATGAACATATGGGCATGTCTGTCCCAAGCAATTCACAGTGGCATGGAGTCAGAAAACCCTCACCAAGATGAAGTAAATGCATTCCTAACAGGGCAGCTCCATTCAGGGGAACGACCATAGGCCTTGGGGACAGTATCTTCCCCTAAGCATGACATGTCACCAGGGCTCAGTGCAGCAATGCAGTCACCTGCCCAGGGCACCCTGCCCAGTGCTCGCCCAAGGGTGACTGCCCAGTACTACCTCACACCAGTTCTCTTTTCTTTGTATTTAATGTCTTCAGGGACAGCTATTTGTTCACTAACTTTAGGAACAAACTTCAGTTCCTTTAAACACAGAAAATTACACCAATAAAATAAAATAAGTCTTTCTTTTCCTCACCCCACTTGCCCCATGAATTGCCTGCTCCCAGGCATGGAAGAATTCAGACTTCTCAGTTAAATGATGACAGTTTCATAGGATCATAGAATGGTTTGTATTGGAAGGGACCTTAAAGATCATCTAATCTAACCCCTCTGCCATGAGCAGGGACACCTCTCACTAGACCATCCAACCTGGCCTTGAACACTTCCAGGGAAGGGGCAACCACAACTTCTCTGAACAGCCTATTCCAGTATATCACGACCCTCACAGGAAAGAATTTATTCCTAATATCTAATCTAAAACTCTATGTTTTTTATGTTTTTTTCTTAACATGAAAAAAGATGTATTTTTTGCCCTTTCTAGCCATGGTTCTCTGACCTCTTACCAAAAGAGTAAGAGATAATAAAAATAAAATAAAATAAAAAAAACAAACAAAAAAAAACACAAACCAATCCCACCAAACAACAAACACTTTACATGAAAGATGGGAACAAGCTGGTGAAGTCTGGTGAAATTATAAACCATCAAAGAGAACATTAGCAACTTATAGCATAAATTAGGTATTTTGGCAGATCCAGAGTCATAACTCCAAATGAGATCATGACAGCTAAATGAAGTTCCAGAAGCTAAACAGAAATATAACTCTTGGAGGTCAGAGGCCTGATGAAAGCAAGACTTAAAAGCAGAAGATCCATCTTACTCCCAGGAAAGACGGGGAACAATGTTAAAAAGCAGAGCTCCCTTGGCTGTAAAAATACTGTGGAATGAGAGAAGAAAAGCATATGAGGAATGTAGTGGCTTTGACATAAACCAGGATTAAAATGCTGGGGGTGAAATCCTGACTCCTGTCAAGTTGGATATTGACTTCAGTGACTTGAGGCTTCATTATGCATCTGCACCACAAGGTAGGGGAAAAAAAGCATCTGCTTGATTCCTTGAACTGTTCTCTTTCAAGCTGTGTTTTGTTTGCTTCTGCTTTGATCTTTGCATCAGTTGCATATTCAATGGAAGCTGCTTCTCTTTTGTTTCATTTCATAATCAGCAGTACCCAGTTGCTGCAGGGCTCAGTGGAGGGGGAGAGAGCAAGACCAGCAGCTGGGTGCCGACTCCTTCTGGGCTCCTCAGAGAGCTCAGAAAAGCTTTTGAGGCTGCCATAGCCATGTGGAGTAAAGATAAACATTAGGCAACTCTTATCATAGAGAAAGAGGCTTGAGGAGATTATGGAGAACAAACAACAGCACAGTGCTACTTCAAAAAATACAAACCAAAAGCAGGACTCCCAGTGCAGGCCCATACTACAAAGCCTCTTTTTTTTGTAGAGGATGCAGACAGTGTGGGAAAGGTGCTATCATCCCATACCATCTTGCACAGAAGAAATGCAAGGCTGTGAGCCCCAGCTACCCTTGCACAGAGCTGCAGGGTACCTGGGGGCTCCCAGGCACCCTGCAGGGGGTTGGGGTGACATGCTGGTGTCCATGCACAGATAGACAGTGCCATTTGAGGGTAGTCATCAGAGACGAGTGAAACATTGCATCTGGTAAAGCAGGAAAGAGCAGAAGCTGAAAAAGGTTAGGCTCAGCTTACACATCAGGAAAAGCCTTTAGACCATAATAGTGATGGGTGTAATGATTTTTCCAGGAGAGACTATTTAGTGGTCAGGGTGAACCAAAACACAAAAACCAGAATTGATCTCTGTTATTGCCTCCCGTCCACCCATGGAGAGATAAAAGGGGAATAAGGAAGAGAGACTTCGAGGCTGGAAGTTAAAAGTAAAGCAGGTTAAATAGAACAGGGAAAGGATAGTAACACATGCAATAATAATATAAAATAAATAAATACATTCACAACCTGATATTAAGAAAAAAATATTCACTATGAGAGTGGTGAGATGCTGGAACAGGTTAACCAGAAAGGTTGTCCCAGGAAGTGTTCAAGGCTGGGCTGGGTGGGACTTTGAGCAACCTGCTCTAGTGGAAGGTGTCCTTGCCCATCCAGGGGGTTTGGAATTAGGTGATCTTGGAGGTCATTTTTAACCCAAAACATTCTGTGATTCTGTGATTTCAATGTTCTCTGACATAAGTGTCTGAAAGTTGCAGAAGCAACTCAGGAGAAGCATCCAGGGCTCTTAACAACCAATGGAGTTGGATCCTGCAGAGCATGTTGTGAGCTGAAGCCAAAGAGCATGAGCCCCTCTCCAAGACATCCACCAGATGAATGAAGGGATGCAGGAAGACAGAAGGGAGGAAGCAGTGGACTTTACCCACCCTCCTGGCTTCTATAGGGTATTGCAGGAAATAGGAGAGAATACTTGACCCCTCTCTGTTCTTCTCCTTCAATCAATCCCTCAGGGACCTAAATAAAACCATCTCTTTAGGTCCTCTTATCAATACCATAAAATTAGCCTTTTCCCTGTCAAACCATAACAGAGAGCAATTGCAGCCCAATTACTAGAGACCATTCAAAAGTGGCATGTGGGCCACTGGCCTATGGTTTAAGATAACAGATGATGGCTCAGGAAGGATTTGCCTGGGTGAACTCTGGCCTCTGAAAGTCATTGAGAGTTTGCTCTGCACTTATACAGATCCCAGTCCTACTGCAGTATCCTTTATTAATAACATTGGCTAAAGTGTCCCTATTTAGTCTTTACATGATAATGAGCCTAAATAGGCAATCTGGTATTTACCCAATGCTCCCACTGATTTCAGTGGCAGCTGGGATTGCTCAGCAACTTTGAAAATCAGGCTACTTATATTTAGCTATTTAAATATGGAGTTAGGAACTTAATTTTAGACATTCAAATTTTAAAATTTTGTCCTTAATATTCTATATGAATTCTTTTTCCACAACTTTCAGCAAAAATTTGAGGAAAAAATCCCACATTTATTAATAAATGGTGAGATTGTATTTTTGGTCTCAAGAGATTACATTCAAATATCTCTTTGGTGACTTCTTAAAATAGCTATAGCTTCCAAACCAGTATATTAAACTAAATTTTAACCATGAACAACTGGTTATATTAAGGAGGAAAAAAAGCATAATCCAGTATGCAAAGGTTCTATTTGACCAGGTTTCATTTCAGAAAGTTTCATTTTATTTTCTGGACAATAGAATTTCAACCAGGACTCCAAACAACAGAGGCATATCCATTAACATTCAAAAATTAAATATATTACTCTGATTTTTTTCCCAGAAGATATTATACCAATCATACTATGATACATGTGATTTGTCTAATTATCCTTTTGTATTTTCCTCTAATTATTTCATTGTAATATACTTTGAAGAGTATTTTAACGCAATAATTGATCTAAATTGTTGAGGCCCACTTCTTCACCCTTGCAGCTTCACAGAGATTTCATATAAAGACCCTTCATTAAATGGAACAGCTGTGCTGCAGTACAGTTTTCATTTTATTATTCTGTGCTCTACAGAGGATAAAAATCTGTAGGATTTTTTTTTTCTAGACAACTGAATACAAAGTAGCATGGCTTTCTGAAATGTGGTCCCAGTGAAGAAACATTTGGCTGGAACACCTCACCTGACCAAACAGATACATGACTCCCTCAAAAATCTCTGATCGGTTTTGGCTTTTGGGAAGGAGCTGTGACAGTGCAAAAACACTTTACCACCTCTCGGTCCTCTGCTGGAGGTTCTCTCTGCATTGACTGATAGGACTGTGTACATGGATCCTGCCTGCTGGACCCATGACTTGTTTTATTGATCATGTTCATTAACTACTTTTGCTTTAGTTACTCTGGATAGGGACCCTATCTGCTTTAGTGAGAAGTTAAGCAGCTCAGCTTAACTTATTATCACCACAGGCTACCCAACAGCCAAAGAGGAGAGGGATGTCCATTGCTATCCTCTCTGCACTGCTCTGCTGGGAGAAGTGGGCTGAGTAACCTCCAACAGAAGACAGTAACAAGCAGACCCCAGGCAGCAAGGTTTTAAGCCACCTCAGCTGCTTGATATAATAGAATCATAGAATGGTTTGGGTCAGAAGGGATCTTAAAGATCATCTAGTTCCAACTCCTTCCCATGTGCAGGGACACCTTCCACTAGACCAGGATGCTCAGAGCCCCATCCAACATGGTATGCAAATATACTGTATTGATGACTTTAAGAAAAGAACAACCACTACTGAAATAACAATCAGAAGCTTTATACATTTTTCCTTTGGTCTTTCTTCCTCTTTCAAATTTGTTCTTCCTTCTACAAGGTCTGTGGCTTCTTTTTACTTTTTCTTTTTCATCTTTTTTTTTATTTTTTTTTCTTTCCTGTCTTTCTCCCATGATATCTGATCAATTAGCAATTCTTTTCCCCTAGATCCTTCACCTTCTTCCCCTCTGTCAAATAGATTTCCATTTATTCATATAATATTGATCCCAATTTTATCATCTCTCACTCATCTAAGATTTCTGTAGGGCTATCTTATGCAATGAGAATAAAAGCTACCCTTTCTGCCTGACTTTCTTTAAAAGTTATAAATTTGCAGGCAGACACTACCCTGGCTGTAAACCCCTGGGTATCTTTGCAAACTGAATGCTGATCAAAGCCTTTCATGCAGCCCAGGATACTTGCTCAGTCACTCAGTAGCACTAGTGCAAGTGGTGCTCATATCCAGAAGGGAAGAGCTGCACATGGCCAGAGATGAGCTGGGGGAGGGAGATGTCTTGGTAGCCCATTCAAAGAAGCAAGATAGCCCAAAAACTTTCTTGTGAGCTGAAAAGGGAAAAAAGCATAGATGGGATCAATCAAGCAAAGACAAAGGTTCAGCTGTGTACGCAAATACACATGGATCTTTACCTGAACTAAACAGAGGTCAGGGATCTTCAGTAGTTCCCCAGTCACTCCAATTGCCAGGTTCACATTTCCAAGGTGACATTTTAAATATATAATTAACATATTTTCTGTGGTGGGGAGTTTACCTTTTAACTTAAACTAAAGTTAATTTCTCCACAAATTTTTTTGAGGAAACTGAGTTTTCATTAGCAAGTCTGTGGTTTTTGACATAGAAAATACTTTATATTTTGTTTTTCTAACTGTCACTCTCCCTCACCACCTTTCTCATGTTTCCTGCCTTGGAATTTGTGTAGTTATTTGATCTAATTATTCTCTGTCACCAATTTGTTGAGCAAATAGGGTGAGCTCTGACCTCTTTGCCTAACATATTAAGAAGTAATGTTCATATTTGGCACAGATAGTAGAGTTACATGAAAACTATTGGTGCAGAAATCAGAATGGAAGAGGTATAGATATCATGCTCATATATTTTGCTTTGATGATAATACACAGAAGGTCCATGCAGTTTTTCCCAAACCCATTGAATGTGGGATTATGAACAGTAGAAAACAGGCTCCACTATGAGTATTTCTTCCGAGATTCCTCATGGAAAGTTTTTTTTCTATTTTTGTTGGCTGTCATGTTTTTGGTCAAATAACCAAATTGGTGATCAGGTAGTGAGGTGGATTAGGAACTGGTTGAAAGGAAGGAGTCAGAGAGTTGTAGTCAATGGGGCAGAATCTGGTTGGAAGTGTGTGACTAGTGGAGTCCCACAGGGGTCGGTACTGGGACCGGTGTTGTTCAACATCTTCATCAACGACCTGGATGAGGGTATAGAATGTACCCTCAGCAAGTTTGCTGATGACACTAAGCTGGGAGGAGTGGCTGACACACCAGAAGGCTGTGCTGCCATTCAGAGAGACTTAGATAGGTTGGAGAGTTGGGCGGGGAGAAACATGATGAAATTCAACAAGAGGAAGTGCAGAGTTTTACATTTGGGGAAGAACAACATCATGTCCCAGTACAGGTTGGGGGCTGAACTGCTGGAGAGTAGTGTAGGCGAAAGAGACCTGGGGGTCCTGGTAGACAGGAGGATGCCCATGAGCCAGCAATGTGCCCTTGTGGCCAAGAAGGCCAATGGCATCCTGGGGTGCATTAGAAAGGGAGTGCTTAGTAGGTCAAGAGAGGTTCTCCTCCCCCTCTATTCTGCATTGGTGAAGCCACATCTGGAGTATTGTGTCCAGTTCTGGGCCCCTCAGTTCAAGAAGGACAGGGAAGTGCTTGAAAGAGTCCAGCGCAGAGCTACGAAGATGATTAAGGGAGTGGAACATCTCCCTTATGAGGAAAGGCTGAGGGTGCGGGGTCTCTTTAGCTTGGAGGAAAGGAGACTGAGGGGTGACGTCATCAATGTTTACAAATATGTAAGGGGTGAGTGTCAGGGGGACGGAGTTAGGCTTTTCTCAGTGATGACCAGTGATAGGACCAGGGGTAATGGGTGTAAATTGGAGCATAGGAGGTTCAAGGTGAATATCCGAAAAAAATTTTTTACTGTGAGAGTGACAGAGCACTGGAACAGACTGCCCAGGGAGGTTGTGGAGTCTCCCTCACTGGAGACATTCAAAACCCACCTGGATGAGTTCCTGTGTGATGTACTCTAGGTGACCCTGCTCTGGCAGGGGGGGTGGACTAGATGATCTCTCGAGGGCCCTTCCAGCCCCTAAGATTCTATGATTCTATGAAATACATATTTATTGTTTATGTATGATCATGTAGTTTTTAATGAAAAATCAGAATTCATGTGAACTTGATTTACTTTGACAGGTGTATATGCTATTGTTTCTCGGAAATACACAAAGTACTCACACAGTACTATATGGTTTGCCCTGTAGGTCCATATGACCACAATACTGTTGAAGAGGGAATATATGACATGAGGGAAAACATAATAAGACTTCTGGCATCCCACAGCAGTGAAATTTGGAGCAGACCTGCAGGTTCCTTATACTGGAGCTACTCAAAGGACTACTCACAGGCCTCAATTTTTCCTTTTCTATTTACAGAGTCAAAGGTCAGCCACTTAGATAATCCCCACAGTATTTTCTGCTTTCTCCAGGCTGTGGAACAGCAGTAAACTGTCAGTAGGATAAGCAGCAAGAGCATTCAATTCCTCAACCATAGGCCAAGATTACAAACTCAGCCCGTAAATTCCCAGATTATAGTCATAAAACTTCAGTTATTTTCAACCACATGTGCAGCAAGAACTGCTCTGCTTCTCTGCTCTGCATTGCTGCCAGCTTCCATCAAAGTTCATTCACCTCAAACAAAGGAGAGACAATAAAATAGTTCCATTTTGTATTTCTAAGCCAAGCACATGTGTGAAGCTGTAGTCTAATTTCTCCAGTGTAGTCTGTAGAGATATTAACTAAGAGACGCTGGATTCAGTGAGCTGGTTGTTACTCAGGTACAGCCCTTTATCCCTCCTAACTCAAGTCTGATCAGGTCTTGAAAAAGCAAATGTGAGGATATTAATAACCTGGTATGATATTGGAAAGTGCAGAAGTTACTAAACAGTAGCTCTGCAGACTGGAGATTTCAACAGGGTTTCATCTCAGTAGGAAAGAAATTACTAGGTATATACAGACGTATGTATGTGTAAAGATGACCAAAGCTTAACTCAATCTTTTCTTCTTAAACAGCTATACACCTGCCTATTTGCAGAGAAGGCTCCTAAAACAAGAGGAGAGAACAGGAATGCAAACCACAACCACTGAACCTCCAAAAATAAGATTCTCAATGACAAATCACTTTAGGCCATTCCTCCTTTTATCACTCATTAAGCAATACACAGAAAAACTCCAATTTTAGCCCTTTATGCCAAAGCAGCAGAAGGGTTAGGTAGTATCCTGCCTTCCTTTTCTGCCTACACAGCAAAGCTTCTGGCAATTGCCTTAAAATGTTTCAGAGGCATTTTGGCACAGGCAGTGTTTCTGGAGGAGAACATGAGCACAGGGCTGGGGCAGCACCATCCTTTCAAGGATTGCTATCCAGTAGCAAAGTTTCGTCCCATCAGCTGCTCCTCCTTGGAAAGAAAAGAGGACAGTTTGCTGACAAGCCAAATTCCAGCTGGCATGGCTGCTGCCTGAAGCCCTTACAATGGGATTGATTGTGTGTGGTAAAAAGGGTTTGAATGTGAGCAGATAGGAGTGAAGAAGCATAGGAATGCTAGTGTTAGGCTTTCTGCTATTGAACAGCAGCTAGTGAGGAGCAGCTGTGGTTATCTAAAAACACTCGTGCATGGAAGAACAATTTTTCTTCCAAAATCTGAAAGAAACTCTAATGATGAATCATAGGTTGAGCTATAAATAAAACATGACTATGAATTTGCAGACCCAGAAACATTCTCATTAGAGAATGTTGTTTTTAGGGCCAAATTGCCTCATTTTTTATTTTTTTAATCTATCAGAATAATTTTGGAATAATTGCTTCCATGATGTCAAATCCTTTGTAATGCACAGCAGAGTTTGTTGCATGACATGTGACAAGCACTAAGGTTAAGCAAATGAGCCTGGCTAAATATCTGCTAATCAGCATGACTCACCAGCCTGATATACATTCACAAGTTTGTATCCTCTTTCTATAGATAATAAATGAAGGAAGGAAAGAACTGCCAGTCCTCAACCTTCCTTGTGCTGAAGAGCTGAGTGATTTCCTGAGCCTCATTTTCCAGACTGAAAGGTCAAAGATGCTTTCTGTGTCTGACAAACAAGAGAGATTAGGGGAAAAAGTAAGAATACACTGATGCCTAATTATTGGTAGCTTGTGATAGCACACATTCACGCTACAGAGCAAAAAATTATCCTCTCAAAACTGTGAAATATTTATAAAGTATTATAAAAATCGGGATAGATGGAACCTGAAACTCATCAGACTGTGGGCTTTGCTACCTGGATGACAAAAGACTGAAATCTCGTCCATTCATTGCATGCATGTTAGTCCAGGATGGGACTCATAAACATTTTTTTCCTGAGAAATTCCTTAATGTTCTCAGCTCTTTGTCTTTTCCAGGCTCCTAAGATGACAATGTATAAGAGCTCAACAAGAAATTGTTAAACTGAATTGAAAGTGTGGATAACCATGGAAATGTTAATATAGAAACTATTCTTATTTAGTTGGCTAATCCACCACATATGCAGATATTCATGTTTAATTAGCTAAGAAATATTTAAACTAGTGTATTTTTATTCCTACATTGTCTTTTATTTTGTTGCATTTAAAGATGTGAATTTTTTTTTTTGCATTCCACATGTCAACAAGTACATGAGAATGATTGAACCTGTCAGCAGCCTTCTGCAATTAAACTTCCATTAAAATGAAGATATTTTATATTGATGCATTAACTTTCTTTCAAATATCATAGTCTCACTGTGCTTCATTTCAAAGGGTGTGGAGATTTTCTGATTTGAAATTAATTTTGAGTTTTCGTAATAGATAAAATTGGTTTCTTCCCAGTTTTCCCATATCCTAAGACTGCTGGGCAGGCTTCCTTCTGCTCAAGCAGTGTAATCCCTGTGCCACAGCAGGTAATACATTCTCATCTATAACCTTTCATTTATGTCTGGAATATCACTGTTCTTGAGCTTGCAGCTCAGGAGCAGTAACCAGCACATGAGCAGAATGCTAAAGCTCCCATGGGGGATGAGAGATGAGGGATGTACTTACTTCTGATTCAGAAATCTACTGAGCCTGGACAGTCTTCCTACAATATTAGAGAAATTTTGTGTCCTCAGCAGCCATCCCCCAGACTGACATGAACTTTTTGGTACTGCAGGACTCTGTTGTCCTCTAGGGCTAAAAAAGGACAGAGAGGAAAAGGAACAGACCTCTTCAGTGAACAAGTTATTGCTGGGTAGTTGGTTAGTTTTCTCTTAGTCAGCTATTAAACTTTGCTCTTTATGAAAGCTGCTTATCTGCACATAGGATTTCTCATTTTTCCTATTCTATTTATTCAAACCCTCACTCAGTGTTTCTTAACTCCCTGATAAGTTCAGGTTTTTTTGTCTCTCTTCCTGATTATTTGAACCTACTACCAGAAGCTGATGGCATAAAACTGCTTATGTTGTCATCTGAAGCATAAGTGAGACACATAGCATATACTCTTTGAGTCAAAAAATTGGGCTTTTTCTCCACTGGGATCCTATACAGCATTCATATTCAATCTACTACCTTGCCATATGGATAAGTCCTGCTTAAAGTGATGCCATCTGTCTAACTATATGCAGACATGTGTTCATACTTTCTATTTTAAGCTTTTTCTCCCCATTTTTAATGTTGTTTCTCTTTCAGCATTGCATAGGTCACCTGATCAGTTATAGTAGGTTTTATGAATTAATCAGACAGTACGTTTTGCCAAAAATCCTGATGCACACTGATGGCAGAAACCCTTCTCAGAAGGCACAGCTGCCTCTCACCCCTGTCTCCTCACCATCTCATGGCAGCTGCTGGCCACTGGGTAATCCATCCCAGGGGATCAGAGCAGAGCTGAGGGAGAAGTGGCTGCTGCATTTGGCTCCCAGAAATGCTGGGAGGGCTGCAGGACCCCCTCACACTCTGCCCCTGGGAAATCCCAGGGACATGTGCCCTATGATCATGTCCTGCCTCCTGGAACACAAACGTCAACCCTCCTGCCTTAGGTGAACCAGGAGAAGATCAGACTACTGGTCTAGGTTCAGAATTCATTAATGTTTCCATGTTTTTCAAAGTGAGTGTATTGCAGGTGGACAGGAGGCAACCTCTGTCTTCCACAGTTGTGAGAATTAATTTATTTTAAGAAGTATTTATATATTTATTTATTTTTACAAAATTTCTTAGAGATTTTTTTTTTTTGTTAGGTAGTTAATTACCTTTGAATCACTGAAATGAAAAAAGTGACTGAGAGTGATCCACAGCACAGATCACTTCAGAGTCCTGAAGACACAAGCATGCCCCATGGTGTTGAGTTTTCCCTTGAATGAAATCCTGGGCTCACTGACCTCTGCTGTGAAAGAACCAATGATTTCAAAAGAAGACAAAGTTTTACCTGCTCCAACAAAACTTACCAGACAAAATACTAGCCTTTTACTGTTGTAAAAACATCATTTAACTCAGCTTCCAGAAGTCCCTTGGCAGTCTCTCATAAACTGCTGGCTGAGCAGAAACCTTAACAGGCCTTTCACACTTTTTCATGTTGTTATTTTTAGAGAATGGGCTGTGAACTGTGATAGTTTATTTTCTGTCAGTCTTGAAGGAGGCAGTAAATGATCATGACATAAATTAAAAGATAATTAAATGATTAAAAAAAGCGTTTTGCTTGAAGACATGTTTTGCTGACATCAGCGCAAATATAAATGACAGGGTATATATCGTAAAAAGCAAAAGCTAGGTTGGAGGGACACAGATAACAGCACTACAAAGATCTCCAGAAGCAAGCATATACATAAAGCAAGAATGGCAACTTGTTCAAAAAATTCAGTCAGATTTCTTCAATGAGAAGGAAAATGAAGTTAAAAACACATGCACATGTGTCTCTTAATTAGAAATTGTCTGAGAACATTCAGCTTGCAACAAATTTAAGTTGTTCAGTTCTGAGTATGTTCAGACACTCTGGAGGACAACAATGCTGCTGGAATAACAGTGGGTAAGTAACAGAGTGCCAAGTTTCTTGTTTAGGATCAACTCCAGTTTGTTCACAGAGTATCTGAGATCTTTAGGAACCTACATGGAACAGAAACAAAATATCCAAAGGAGGTTTTAAATGCCAAAATGCACTTATATTCCTCTGAGTGAAAAGATTAATTTCTGCCTCTCCTAAACTCAGTGAAGTCTTTAGGTGATCTACCAGCTTGAATATTAGTAGAAAAAGAAAGCTATAAATATGCTTTGTATTTTGTATTTCAGGTTTATTTAAAAGGATGGTTTGTTTTGTTTTGTTTTGTTTTTTTTCCCCTAAATGCTTGGGCTTTAAAACCATCAGTCTGTAAGTTTAAAATGTTTTAAAGAATGAAGCAATTTCATAAAAGTTCTGGGTTTGGGCTGTAATTTAGGGGGGAAATTTAAAATTGTGTGCACGTGCCTATATCGACTGTGTTTCAATTTATTTGAACTATTATGTTTGCAGCATCTTGTTAAATCTTTCAAAAGCAGATAAACCAGTGATCTAGCTCTTTGGTGTTCAGATATTTTGAGACATCTTTCTCAAAAGATGTCTCATCATTTTTATCAAAAAATTCCAAGATAAATCCTTGATGTTAATAAAAATCATAAAGACTTTGTGATTAATTCTGATGTGCGATGTGGTATCAAAATATTACCACCAAATAAGATTGTTGTGTCATATTTCTTAGAGCAAAAAGTAGCAAGACACTGACAAATGTTATGCACAGCTCCATAAATCAAAACATAGTAATTTTTGCCTTGCAAGAATGATGATGGCGATCAGTAGAATTAAGTGCATGATTAAGAACCAGTTTCCTTATGCTTGAGAAGTCTCCGGCAGGCATTCAAGCTTCTACCGAGTGACAACTGTTCCTGAAGTCATTTATGATGCAGAGAAACCAGCCTGTGCACAAACTGGGTCACCATGTGCCCTGCTGCACCTCGACCTGGCATAGACAGAGAGATAGGTCTCCTCCAGCCAATCGAGGGAGAGTGCTACCAGATCCTAAAGGATTCTGAGCTCTGATTTCAGGGACAGATCTGGCATTCTTATGATTTACTAGACTGGATTTTGTAAAGCATTTTTGAGGCACAGTCATCCTATCTGTGCATCTTCCCCTCAATGCAGTTCTACCATTTAGATACCTGGCTCATTATTATGTTTCTGAAATATTTCAAAGAAATTAAAACATTCTTAAAACGTTCTGCAGTGCCAAACCTTGGATATTGCAGAAGGATTATTACCCAAACCACAGGCAGTTCCTAGAGTAGAGATGAATGTGTTTGCATCTTAACGCCCTGCTCCTCGACTTCATGCTCTTTTGATATGCACTCACCTGTTGCCATGGTTTCCAGTGCCAGTTGCATCTTTTGTCTCATATTTCTTTTTCAGATATATCCTTGGTATAACAGGGTTCTGGCTCCTTGTTCTGGGCAGAGCTGTGAGGTCCAGAGAGTCTCTTGGGCTCCTTCCCAGCTATGCTTGGCCAACTAAATTTGGCCCTAACAAGCCTTCTGTTCACAACAGCTATATTTTCAGTGCTGTCATTGATGTTGAAATGTATTGCTGAAATGGCAAATTTCACATCAGAACAGTTCTGTCTGAAGCAGAATGTAATTAATTGTCCTTTGGCAAAAATACACACTTTGGGCAAACCATGCTACTTCATTCTTTTGTCACATCATCGATAGAAAAAGCACAGAGCAGAATGGTTTCTTTCTCTTTCTGAATTACTTCATCCTATATCACTTATGAAAAACTGACAGTGAGTCAAACCATCTTTTTTGCCTTATGAATCTTCTGCATTAACTTCACAGAGAATTAGGCAATGTGAATATCAAGATTTATTAGCGGAGAGATCTCAGCCTGTGAATTCTCACCAAACAGATCATAAATCTTCCTGATCACCAAGAAGACCTCAGATTCCCTATAGATACAAATACTCATTGTAAGCAAGGTCAGAATCTAGCTGACTATCTTTTCCAGTTCCTTTTTGGAAACATCCTTATAAATTGGAAATTGGATTATGAGTCTCATAAATATGTTATTTACCTCCTGACAGGTAGCCTAGTCAGGATTTGCTATATCGCATTAGGATATAACTAATTCAGGAATTAGTGCTACAGAATTCTCTCAGGCCAGAAACCCACACACCATCAGGTAGTCTCCAGACACAATTTTTCTTCTAATTCAAAAACATGTGAAGGTAAGATTGAAAAGGAACTATATGCAAGAAAAAAGTCTTGTAAAAAGCCTAAGCTGCTGATGGTCTAGGAAATGCGCATTTCTACATCAGTTTCCTGTTCCAGACACAGAAGTCTAATGTCCATCCAAAGACAGGTTCATTCACCACTTCAAATCAGCTGTTTTACATAATCTTGGGGATGAGATAGCTACAAATAGACCAGTTTAAAAGAAGAAGGGAAAAGCAAAGTAGAAATAAAGGCAGAGAGGTCTGAGAATTTTCTGTGGAGACTACATCTTATCTCACAAAAATAAAATAAAAATACTAAATAAAACAAGGTTTGATATCAAACCTTCAAAAACACCAATGCTGAGCAAACACAAGATGTTAGTCAGAGCAATATGCAAGTGAGTACAGCAATAATCCAAGAAGCATCAGATATTTTTAATGAAAACTGATCTCATTATTAACAGAAAGGACAAATTTTGAATAAACAATTCAAAACTGTACATATCTCCTTTGTTCTCACTCAAAATCAAACTGTCTTCATATGTACATACAGATCTGCTATACCAATGAAATTACTCATTTACATGCAAAGATTGCCAGGCTGTAGGGGTGTGACCAAAACTTTCTCTGAATTCACCATTGGAGTCAATGAGGAGGGCTGTAGTCTTCTGAACAAATAGATGTGTGAATAGGTCAAAGGAACAGGGAATAAAAATACTTTTTTTAAAAAGTGACATCATGTTATGAATGCCTGTCAAGAACAGGCATTCTTCCAGGGCATGTTAAGTTATCTGGTGAAGTAGATATTTTTGATTGACAGGGATGAAATGAAAAGGCTGAAGCGTTGTTGATACTTTTTGCAGTAAAACAGCTGTATTAAATTACATGTTTCTCTCTTTTTGTCAACAAATTGGCGGGGTTCACACAACGTGTCAGCTCTGTGATGACAGCACCATTTTAAAACACAATTGGAAGAGAGTAGTATGTATTGTGACCAGGTATCTCTAACAAGCAAAAATATAATCAGTCATGAGGAGAATCAGTCATTGTGTGTTAATGAGACTTCGGCTTTATAATATTCAGTTTCAGGCTCTGCCCAGATATAACTGGCAAGGAGGCATATCTAGAGTGTGAGTCATCAAATCCTGCACTTCAAGGAACAGAAATCCAATTCCCACAATATTTTCAAGCCCTCCCTTCTCTACTGACTGAGTAGTCAATGATGGGTCTAGCCCAAGTACCATATGCCTGCTGAGACACTTCAGAATAGGTTTGTTGGTCCTGGCCCAAAACAAGGTGTGAAAAGCCACAGCAAAATGTAAAAGAGCCACCAAAATATTGTTTTAAAAGAGGCCTGACTGCTTCTGTTTACCTTTGATGCAAGTTATTGAGCTGGGTCTCATGCAATCACCTTGTGTATCCTATCCACACTGTTTTGTCCATTTTACTGTACTCCAACACCTACAGAATTTCTTGTTGCCCTCAGGAGCATCCAGCTACAACTGTACCTAACCTAATGAATCCCAGGCTTGAAAAATAATTTCCCAGATACCACCTGTAAGACCCCATTATTAAGTTGCAGTTCCACACACTAGATGCATCCTTTGCACTGGCTGAATATCAGCTAACACTCCCTGCAAGAAATTGTGTTTCGGGGAACCACATATCAGGGTGAACAAAAGAAGAGCAGAGCAAGGAGTTTTGCTCATTCCCAGAGAGAAAAGAATGAGGGACCTCACAAGCAATGTAGCCATGCCAGGATGGTGAATGCAGTCCTAGTAGAAAGTGGAATAGGGACAGCTGAACAGCAAGCACAAAGGATGAGCACTGCTTTTGCCATGTAACCATAGTGACTACAGAGAGGGTGACTGCTGTGACACCAACCCAGAAGGTTATTGCATCTGTTTCTGAAGAGAAAACCTGATCCACCACAGATGACAAAGAAGAGTTAAAGGATGGCCTGACATAAAAGGTCTGCGAGTCAGAAACCTGTTAGTCTGATTTTTTTTCCAGGGTAAGTAGTATTCACACCCACAATGAAACATTTTTAGTATGTGTCAGTACAGCCTTTTATTTAGGAAAAAAATGCTGTAAAACAGAAAAGCCTGTTTTTTAACACTTTTGAAAAACAATATTGAAAAGCTGGTTTAAAGTAAAAAAAGAATATAATAATACTTTCATGAAAAGATGACATTTGATATTCAGTGTTTTGTCTCCCCAAATCAAAACTAAATAATCCAGCTAATTTAAGACAGTTTTTGGAATGGTTGTTGCTCTTCTCCTACTTCAGAGCAAGTGAAACATTCAGAAAGTTAGAAATTTGAATGGAAAACACATTCCCAGTTCAATTATTCATCTTACAATGCAAATCCGACAGCCACTTGAGGTTGTGCATACATTAGCATAGGTTTGCACATATTCAACACGTATGTCTGGAAATATTTTGATACTGCTAAAGCTATTTCATCTTTTGATAGACTCATCTAATCTTCACTCCTGAATTAACTGGGAAAATGAAATATTGAGTCATTATATGAATTTTCTCATTAACTGTATCACCCATGTATTGGATACTACATATGGAATTTTGCTGTGCTTTTCAAAGCAACTGTGTACACTCGTGGTCTCTTTTTTCCCTAGATGGATGGATGGGCAGATGGATGCCTCCACAGAAAGGAAGACTCTTGGATACACCACCTCTACTTTCTGCACAGCTTTAGGAATTCAGCCTCCCCTGAGGCCACATGGACTGGGAGGATGAGGCCTGAGCTGTCACCCAGTCCCTACCTCCTGCCCAAACATCTGATAACACCTGGATGATGGGTTGTCAGATGCACATTGGAAGTGCCACTGGCATATGTTCCATCTGTCACAGCCAGCTACCACCAAGCTGCTGTCACCAGGCATATGAAATGAATTTATAATAAAAGGAGGTGAATAAGCCTATGATGGGTTAGCCTCTGCTAACACCCAGTCACCCACCCAGATGCTCTCACCTTCCATCCTCTTAGTGAGATGGGGGAGAAGATAGGAAGAACAGGAGCATGATAGGTCATCTGTCGAGATAAAGACAGGGAGATCAGTTACTAATTACTATCACCAGCAAAAGATGCTCACCTTGGGGAAAATTTGTTCCAACAAAAAAAAACCAACAAAAACAAACAAAGAAAAAAGCCCAAACCATAATTACTAATTCAGGTAGTCAGTAACAAACAGACAAACATTAAAAAACATTTCTTTCCTTCAACGTTTTTCAGACATTCACTCCACCCTCCTCTCCCCCGCTGCAAGAAGCACAAATCTGGGGTATTCTGACCACTGCACAGTAGTTTCTCTCTGCTGCTCCTTCCTTTTCCTACTTTCCTGTGCCACAGTACAGTTCCTACATAGGCTGCAAGGGATACCTGCTCTGGTACCTCTTCCTCCTCCTGCTCTTATGGCCTTTAGTGTTTCTTCTGCTTTTTCTCACTATTTTTGTTTCCTCCTCCTCTTTCTGTGGTGTTCTGTCCTTTCTTAAACGTGTTTTTGCAAAGACATGACCAGCTTGGTCAGTCTCAGCCATGTTCTACCAGCAAGTAAATTGTAGACGGTTGGAACCAACCATGCCCAGCACAGGGTAGTCCAGGTCACTTCTAGAGGCTGTCCCTGTAGCCCCCCTGTCCTGACACTTGACACTTACATCCAGTACAGTGCCTCTGTTTGATCTGAGTTATCATGAAAGTGAGATTCAGCTCACTTAACTTTAATAATTTAGAATTTTCTCTGTAGAAGAAGTTTTTCTATGATGAGGATCATATCTTTAGAAGACAATGCACCTCATCTTTCTGAAGTGTTTCAGGATGGTACAGCCCACCCCTGAAGCTTCCTGTTTCTTTAGATGAAGAAACCACAGAAGTCACATCTTTTTTCAGTATAGATTGAGAAGAGGACCTTTTTTCATAACAGCTGGTTGTTCAGGCTCTCCCTGTCACCAGAAAAGAACATATAAAGAGCAGTTCTGGCCTCCAAACGTAGGAATTATCTCTTTTCAGCTGGGGAACTATTATATTTTTAGCCATCAAAAGCTTAGACAGATAATGGAAGCTTGTCATCTGATCTCCTCTACAGTTGGTGGAGGGGAGTCAGACACCTCAAAGGGAAATTCAATCTACCAACTTTAAACCCTTGTATTGAAATGGAAGGCATCACCTTCCTGAAGTATGAATCCTTTCCCTTATCTGTAAAGCAGGTCTTGGTGACTAGTATGACTGAACACCTCTACTTCAGATATTTCATCCTTAACCTTCAAGACTATCTGCTGAAATTAATGTGCAGCTCTCTCTGTGTGTATCAGTCTTTGTGTTTGTACCTGAATGCTGTTCTTTACAAAGGAGTCTGACAGGCATAGAAGAAAATTATTTTATAGAAAAAAAATTAGAAAAGGAAAGCCAGCTAAATAGCCTATAGTCTGCAGGCTACAGACTGACAGCAAGCCATCCTGCCCTCCTGCCAGTCCCTGCCATCAGGCAAGAAATACAGATGAGAGCAGCCACACTTCTTCAAACCTGTGGTTTTGCATTGAACGCAAAACCTCAGCCTGGAGAACCTGAACAATTCACAAATTGCAGCTCTGTGTCCTTAATCACTAATCTTTATATATAACAGATTTATTTGGCAGCATAGATTTTAGATATTCCATCAGTCTCTTGCAGCCAGTTGAATACGTTTAACTGATGCTGGAACAATCCACAGTCCCTAAATAAAATTACTGACCTGTATCAGCAACAACAAGAGCACTTGGAAGACTTTTGCAAGGGATGCACTACCTATAAAAATATTAAAATCTATGGCTATGGCTCTTCCTTCCCCTATAAGCATATTCTACTGTCACGTTTAATAACCTAGAGTTTTGATGAAGTTGGGCCTTAAATACTCCAACACTTTATTGTCAATGAACATTAAGGCCCTCTGTTGTACTAGCCCAATACTCGATGACACGACTTTCAGAGTTTCACAGCAAAGTGTTGAGTTGCCCCAATTTCAGTTACAGTTGATAATGAAAAATTGCAATGAACTTATTTCCAAATGCTCTGTTCCTTCTGAATAGATAAATGCACAAAGCCTGTCATTCCAACTGTTGCTCATTTAACTTTCACTCCTCTGTATTTTAAGGCAAGTTCACATGAATTAGCTCTCAAGGTTTTTACCCACAGTGCATCTTGAAAAAGTTTTCTTTTTAATAAGGTTCCTATTATTCCAACCACATTTAATAATGTATTTTGCAATTTCTGTCTCTCATAATTAGCAAGAGCTATAATTTTCAGGTCAAATTGTATTGCATTTCTCTATACCTAAATATTCTCCCACCTGTAACATGACAGCAGTATTCTCTCTATTGTTCTATAAATGTCTCCCCACTATACATCTGAGGTAATCAAATACATTTAAACTGTCATAAGTTCCACCCAACAAGCAGCCCCAACTAATAAAGGTTTGATGTTTCTCCTGTGCTGTTATCCTAATCAAACCCAAGCAAGAATATTGATCAGACTGTTTTAAACAATACAAAATGAAAACCAGTTCAGGAGGTGTGTGACTTCTAAAGGTTTGTGCAATTTATCTCCTGCAATATGGTCTTTTAAACTCTCCCGTGGTAGTTGCTGGCTGCCCCAAGTGGTGAAATTAGTGTTCCCTTGTAGACGTCTGCTATAGAAAAGAAAAGAAAAAAAAACAACAAAACCTACAGGCTCTACCTCCTCTAAAAATATCTTCTATTCAGGAGGCAAAAAAAAATGTGTCACTTTTCAAAATCTTGGCTTATGCATTTGTTTTTTCAGGTTATGTAAAATACTGCTTCCCACAGAGATTGCCCAGGGTGGTTCCTCTACTTTGGTTCACTATGCCTGGTGGGGACCAGCAGGACCAACCACGGGTAGAAAATAGGTGACTACTTTTTTCTTCCCCGATCTGATTCTGTGCCTACTGGTGACCCTCAGCACTGTACAAAGTGCAAGCCCCCCGTGGCTGCCTGTTTTCTTCTAGTTCATGATGGTGTTCCTTCTTGATTCACTCCATGGTTTCAGAGAGAGGCACAATCTCTTTCTATTTCTTATTACACAGCATTTCTGTAGGATGATAAACAGCTGCTGGATATTTTCTATGCCAAAGAAGATCATAGCAGTGATGGGGAGAGTGTAATTCTTATAAAATAAATGAGACATTATGTAAATAAAACACTTTTAAAGCCTCCAGGCTGCAAGGTGCTATCCAAATAAGATGTTACCACCCACAGACTCATGTGCTGCTTAAAAAAATGAGGGCTAAGTGGTAGTTTAGTTGTGCATTTCAATTAGGGTTAATAGTTCCACAGTCTATGACTCATGCAAAAGCATTTGTTTGGGGGTGAGGCAAGACACAGGTGAATTTTGTTTCCAAGAGGAGTGTTGGGGAGAGAATTTTGCACATGAGCCTAATGCTTGAACAAAAGGACTTACAAATTCTCTGCATGTTTTAATAATTTACCCAAGCAGCTATAAGTTATTTTTCAAAGAGTTCTTCCAAAACACAATTAAAATAAGGTGGAAAAAACTGTAGATCTTCTTAGAGATGAGGCATAGGATCCAATATTTTTCCTCTGGACCTGCATATTGGGAAGTGCTTGCTCTTAAATCCTTCAAATCCTTCAGATTTTGTTGTTGGTTTTGTTTGTTTTTTTGTTGTTGGCTGGTTTTAGTTTGTTTGTTGTTTTTTTTCTCACTGAATGGCTTTCTCATTCTCACGTAAGGATTTTACTTGGATGAGTGCAAACCCTCTGATTTCCATAATTCAATAACAGGTGATCAGGAAGGCAGACTCCCCAAGAATGGGGCACAAGGGTAGGCAGCAGTATTTGCCTCCCCTTGAAAACAGTTTTGTAGTATAGGGATTAAAGTTGCCATGTAAGAATGTAGAGACAGGTCCTGGAAAACTAGGAGAAGGTTTTAAATTTATTTAAATATGTGGGCCTTGGTATTGTTTGTTAGGTGTTAACAACATGCACTGTTTTAGACACTGAAAGCATAATAAAGAAATCCCATACTCTGAAGAACTAAGAAGAGGAGATAGAATCAGGAAGAGATTCTGGGTGCTGGGTGTCAATTGTGTAACAACTGCAACAAAAGCCTTTATTTCCTTTCCTCTTCTGACTAATAAAAGGTGTCATGATGATGGAGTACTACTTAACATTCAAATTGATATCTCTACTACCAAGAGCCTTCAAGAGAGGTTGATATTTTTATCACCTTCAAAGGAACCCAAAGAAAAATAACATTATTTTCTGGGAGTTAGACATAATATAATCACAAGTGATCATAGTAAAAATGAAAGTATGTAAGGAA